>NC_053028.1:296814519-296975251 GCF_003073215.2 Triticum urartu
AAAAACGCCGGTGCGACGTATCAACGCATGATTCAGACATGTCTGAAAAAGCAGATCGGCAAAATAGTGGAGGCATATGTAGACAATGTGGTCGTTAAAACTAGACATGTCGACTCCTTAATAGACGACTTGAGGCTCACGTTCGATAATCTCCGAACATACGACATTAAGCTCAATCCGGAAAAATGCATTTTCAGCGTACCTGCCGGAAAGCTCCTGGGCTTCATTGTCTCCAGTAGACAAATTGAAGCAAATCCGGCCAAAATCCGAGCTCTGTCGCAGTTGGCTATCCCAACCGACCTCAAGAAAATCCAGAAGTTAACTGGATGTGTGGCGGCCTTAAGCCGCTTTATCTCCCGATTAGGAGAAAAGGCACTCCCCCTTTATCGCCTTCTTCGGCGCACCGAACACTTCGAGTGGACGGACGCGGCCACGGCCGGATTGGAAGAAATAAAAGCCATCCTGGCCGCCAACCCAATCTTGGCCGCACCAAATGTCGGCGAACCAATGCTGTTATATATAGCGGCAACTCACCAAGTTGTAAGCACAGTGCTCGTCATCGAACGAGAGACGGACGAACATAAATTCCCACTTCAAAAGCCGGTATATTTTGTATCCACTGTCCTCACTCCATGCAAATCACGGTACCCACATTATCAAAAGATAGCATATGCGGTATTCATGGCATCCCGGATATTATGACACTAATTTCAAGAGTGTTCAATTACGATGGCCTTAGAAGTACCACTCAATGACATAATAAACAACCGCGATGCCACGGGCCAGATTGCCAAATGGGCTATCGAGCTCCTCCCGTTCGACATAACATATAGACCATGGCGAGCCATTAATTTGCAAGTACTGGCCGATTTCGTCGCTGAATGGACAGAAGACGAACTCCCTAAAGAGTACGACGCATACTCCAATTGGATCATGCACTTTGACAGCTCTAAAATGATGGCTGGTCTGGGGGCTGGCGTCGTCCTAACGTCCCCCACCGGAGATACAGTCCAATATGTACTCCAAATACTATACACAGACTCCAACAATGCAGCCGAATACGAGGCCCCATTACACGGTCTCCGGATGGCAGTTTCCATGGGCATTCAATGCCTGGAGGTGCGTGGGGACTCGAACCTCGCAATATCTCAAATAAATGGAGACATCGATGCCAAGGATCCGAAAATGGCGGCATATCGCAACGCTGTACTCAAAATGTCAGCTCGGTTCGAGGGGCTCGAATTCCACCATGTGTCTCGGGAAAACAATCAGGCGGTGGATATCCTCACCCGTATCGGCGCTAAGCGCGATCCTGTCCCACCTAACATCTTCTTGGAAAGGCTGTTTAAGCCATCCATGGTATGGGAAGGGTACACCGGTAACAATATTCTGGACCCGGCCACAACACAAAATACCGAACACTCTGGCATAATCGGAGGCTCTACCATCGAAATAACACCTTCAGCCCACGTGATAATGGTCGTCATTACCCCGTGGACAGAACCATTCCTGGCCTACCTAACCAGGCAGGAACTACCCGAGGACCAAAACGAGGCACGCTACATAGTGCGGCGATCTAAAGCCTACAAGGTCCACGAGGGAGAGCTTTATAAGAAAATCACTACCGGAGTCCTTCAAAGGTGCATCTCCGAAGAGGAAGGGCGGAAGCTTTTGGCAGAAAGCCATGCTGGACTCGGCGGCCACCACACCGCAGCCCGGGCCCTTGTAAGCAAGGCCTTCCGTACATGTTTCTATTGGCCGATGGCTCGAGAAGATGCGCAGTATCTTGTCCAACATTGCGTCGGTTGCCAGCTTTTTGCAAACCAAAGCCATATGCCGCCTACCACTCTCCAAACAATCCCCATTAATTGGACCTTTGTGGTCTGGGGGCTTGATATGGTCGGACCCCTTAAAGGGGGAACCCATAAGAAAAAATACTTACTGGTCATGGTGGATAAATTCACCAAATGGATAGAAGCCAAACCCGTTAAAACGGCTGAATCCGGACCGGTGATAGACTTCATATCTGGGGTTGTACACCATTATGGCATCCCCCACAACATCATCACTAACAACAGCATGAACTTTACAGCTGATGAGGTAAAACTTTGGTGTAGCAACATGGGCATCAAGCTCGATTATGCTTCTGTCTATCACCCGCAAACTAACGGTCAAGTCGAGCGAGAAAATGGTCTTATCATGAGCGGCATCAGACCCAGATTAGTGCGGTCCTTAAAGGAATCAAACACGCACTAGGTAGAGGAGCTCGACTCCGTACTATGGGGGCTACAGACCACGCTGAATCGCACTACTGGATACACACCGTTTTTTATGGTGTACGACGCAGAGGCGGTTCTGCCTTGCAACATAATTCATGACTCATCTCGAGTGCGCATGTACGAAGAAAAAGAGGCCGAACTCGATCGGCAGGACAGTTTGGACGCCCTAGAGGAGGAGCGTGACATGGCAAAAGCCTGTTCCGCATTCTATCAGCAACAAGCTCGAAGGTATCAAAGCAGAGAAGTACGGGCCAAAACCTATAATGTTGGCGAACTAGTTCTACGCCTGCCGGAGAAGAAAAAGAACAAGCTCAATCCCAAATGGGAAGGTCCCTTCATTATTAACCAGGTTCTGACCGGTGGAGCGTACCGTCTGCGGGATGCATCGGACAATCGACTCGAGCCAAACCCATGGAACGCAGCCAGACTCCGAAGATTCTACGCCTAGTGCCGGACTCTATGTTCGTCTCCTTACCTCCATCAATTTTTTTGCATATCAATTATTTGTCTTTGCTCTCTTTCTCTCTTTTTATTCTCCTCAAGGCCTTAAAGGGCTAAACTTGTGTCTTGGTTACACAATCTTGACGCGCTAACCATGCTCATTATACCTGGGGCCTTCTTATACAGAAGCTTAATATAACTATTTTTCTAGGCTTTATTCCCCACACATGTGTTATCCTTCCGCATGTACCTTTTTTCGCCATTATATGCATTGATATGACTTAATTTTTGGCCAAGCTGGGTTGCCTGGCTCTTGTATTTATGCCTTTTGTTCCCGTTAATTCGGCTAGGGCATAAGGGGAACACCTCTGCGATTGCTACTGTCGGGTCAGCCGGATGTGTACCTCAGACTGGGTGAAGCCGAAAGCTAGCATTCTTAAGGGAATATTTGGTCGGTGAACAAAAGATGACTTTTATTTAATTTGACACATGCCCCCAGATGTTTATAGCATGCATCTCTGTCCGCAGTTCGGACATGCACATTAGGGCATGCGTACCCAGGGAAAGGAACCCTTAACGGAACTATTCTCCCTGGAAGATGTTTCTTACTACCCATGTAATATAACATAGCTAGTTGGGTACTTGTCTGTTCAAGCACTTATGACCCCTACGCCTGGTTTCCATGCATACCCCAGTTTTTACATAACCGAGCGTGTATTCGGATACACTCCGGACTATCGGGTCTAGAGGTCGAAGTGTAAAGGTCCGCCATGACAAATGATTTACAATCCAGCTAGGGACATTATATATGTCACTTGAAGTACACAGTCTCTAAGACTAATTAAATTCTTCTTTTATACCATCCAACAGGCTGTCTAGCCTACAATCCTATTGGGAATACTTTGCGGCTAATTCTACTTGGTCATACACCAAACTGACGGGGATCTCTTTCGCATCGGGCCCCACAAGTCCGACCTCGGGCATGTGGTTTGGGTCAGCTTTGGTATATCGCATCTTCACCATAGCCCAGGCTTCCCTTGCACCTTGTCGGCAGGCTGATATCTTCCATAATAGGAAGCGCCGCCGCGCTCCCTTGAGCTTCTCTATAAGCTACCCCATGCCTCCTGGCGGGAACACGGATGGCCACAAGGCTTGGGCAATACCCTGCATCACCTGCCGAACTCGTACGTGCAGTTGTGAGAGCTCTGGTAGAAGATCACCCACAGACACGGGCACCTCCTCCGCGGGACGACCCGTCAGCATACTTGCAGACATAACTCTGTTAGCCGGCTTCTTCGTCGAACTCCTTCAAAAGTTCATTCAAGCATTTACTAAAAATGTCGTGTCGAAGCTGCTTATTCTCCTTCATGGAGTCCGCAAGCTGGGCTCGGACGTCTTTCAGTTCCACGTCCAGCCGGATATTGGCGTCCTGGAGATTATTTTTCTCCTGCCTGACCCGCGTAAGCATGCGCTCGCCAGCATTTAGCTGTCGATTAGCACGTTGCGCATCCCCCGGCACGGCCTCCGGTTTCACTCCGGGGTCATCTGCAACATCTACTCTTAGATTTTCATGCATGCCGCATACTATCTGGTACCTGTAATTCTTTGCAATAGAAGCAAGTGTTACCAGAGGGGGCCTTCTCGGACTCCTTCAACGCGGCCACCGCGGCCTGTAGCTGGGCTTTGCACTCTTGGGTATTCTTCTCTGTAAGAACCTGCACAAATAATGATCCTTAAATCAGTTGTGTCAGCTGTTTCAAGTCTCAGGGGTTACTGATATATATAATCATCAGATTTTCCTACCTGTATGTCCTTTACATACTGTCCCGTGGCTCTGGCAAGACCATTTTGAGCAGCACGAATGTAGGCATCTCCTGAGTTGAAGGCATCGAACGCCTCTTGGGAGAAACAAGCGTCACGGAGTACGGCCCGGCGACGCCTGAGATTCATGGCGCTCTCCACTTTGGAATTTGTAGCGGATAGTCTGTTGGCATCCTTTATAGGAGGAGCATCCGGCGTCTGCCCCGTGTTAGCTTCCACCTCTATGTCCGGCCCTGGAGCCCGACTGGTGGAGGCGTGATCAGCAGCCTCTCCGGATATAGTCCGGCGAGCGTTTTTCCTACTAGGAAACATGGACGTCATTATAATTTAAAGAAAGACGACAACCACGGAGTGAGGTTTTGTATCATACCTCTGCGCCGCCGTCTCAGTCCTGATCGCCTTCCTTTTTGGCCTACCCGGCTTCGGTGCCCCTTGTTGGCGAGTCACTGCGGGTTCGGCATGGTGTCCCAAAGGCCTTCCCTGTAAAACACCATATGTGTACGGTAGGTGAAGTGCATAAAAGGGGATCCTTCTCGGAAGTTGGGACTCCGGTTTTTCCTTACATGCGATGCTGGGAGTAGCCCAGGATAGTCGGCCAAGATGGCCACCATGGCATCATCGCAGCTCAATTGATGGAATGTCTTGTCTATCAACTCCACAAATATCTCCAGATCCTCTTCGAGTCAGGGATCGAGGGCCCGGTCAGGGTCCTCCGGTTGTGGAGGTGGGCTGTTAACCTCCCTTACAGCTTTTTGAAGTTCCTGCCGTGAAACGGCAAGGTGAGTATTTACGACGAAGAATGCAGGAAGGTTGGGAGTAAAGAGTGACATCTTACCCAGCTTGGAGGGTTGTACATCGAGAATCCGTCCTGTGGCTTAATACGGATGAACTCCTCTTCCTCTCCCTCGAACAACTCGGACATAATTTTTGCTAGAGCAGCAGCGGAGTCTGGTCCCTTACGCCCGCATCGGGTGGCATCATCTTCCCCGTTAAAGCACCACAGGGGGGTGCCCTCGATATTGAAGTGGTTGCACCCCCCGCATTATGCATATTGACATAACCTCGATTATTGTCAATCCTGATTGAGCTAGCACTTTAATCCAGTCCATCAGGTAAAGGACTTCTCCGTTGTCTTCCTCCCGGGGGCTCCATGGTTGCCAGCTTCGGCGTTTCTTCAGAGGAGCATTGTTGAACTCGGGAAGACCCCTCCGAATAGGACCTGGAAGGGGGACGTCCTCCATGTAAAACCACTCCGAAGGCCAGTCTTCGAACGTCTTCTTCGGGGTACCTGACAGGTATCCAATCCCAGCGATGCGCCATATTTCGGCTCCGCCCACTTGATATAGTGACCCCTCCTGTGTATGGGGCACAAGGCATAATAACCTCTTCCACAGCTCGAAATGAGCCTCGTAGCCCAGAAACAGCTCACAAAGGGCAACATAACCAACGATGTGTAATATGGAAGCGGGGGTAAAATTATGCAATTGGAGGCCGTAAACCTCCAGGAGCCCACGAAGGAATGGATGGATTGGAAATCCAAGTCCCCTTAGTAAATAAGGGACAAGGCATACCCGCTCCCCCTTGGAGGGATTGGGGAAGCTCTCCGCTTGCTCCACGCCATTATAGGTGGCGAGCCCGGCTCGAACGGGGACCATATATGCTGGAGGGAGAAAACCCTAGGTCTGCAACTCTACTAATTGGTTGTGCGGGACGGAACACTTCTCCCAATCACCGGGCTTAGGGCTACGGCAGTGGGAGGAGGAGTTGCGATGGCCAGCCATGTTGGAATGGATTTTTCCGAGGGCGCCCCGATGGATACTCGCCATGGGAGGATGGTGTGGTTTGGATCTAAGAATCCCCGTCCCTTTAATAGACAGTTTACTTACATGGCTAGGGTGGCAAATGTAAAAATGCCCCGGCTCCTACATGTGGAAGATAGCCCTTATTGGGTGCAGAAGCCAAGAAGTGCAACATTTATGGGGAGCCGGACACTACTCAGCGGATATTCAGAATTTGGAGAAGAACCCGCCTTGCAATGCCGAAGACAATCTGCGCGCCGGACTCATCGTCATTGAAGCCTGGTTTGGGGGCTACTAAGGGAGTCCTGGATTAGGGGGTCTCCAAACAGCCGGACTATATCCTTTGGCCGGACTTTTGGACTATGAAGATACAAGAGAAGACTTCGTCACGTGTCCGGATGGGACTTTCCTTGGCGTGGAAGGCAAGCTTGGCAATAAGGATATGTAGATCTCCTCCATTGTTATCGACTCTGTGTAACCCTTGCCCCCTCCGGTGTCTATAAACCAGAGTGTCTAGTCCGTAGGACAACAACAATCATACCATAGGCTAGCTTCTAGGGTTTAGCATCTTCGATCTCGTGGTAGATCAACTCTTGTAATACTCATATCATCAAGATCAATCAAGAAGGACGCAGGGTATTACCTACATCAAGAGGGCCCGAACCTGGGTAAACATCATGTCCCCTGCCTCCTATTACCATCCGCCTTAGATGCACAGTTCGGGACCCACTACCCGAGATCTACCGGTTTTGACACCAACAGTGGCCATGGCCAAATCATGGAGGAGGTGATGCGATGACGACGCCTTGAGGAGAAGGATGGCGAGGGTGTTAGGAGGGGGTCATCACTAGGAGACAGCACGTCGGCTTAAGGTGGAGAGACAGATCGGGGATTCGGCTGCGCGGGGGAGGACAAAGGGGTAGCGAGGTACTGAGGGAGGGAGCAGTCGTCGGAGGATCGAGTGAACGTAGGCGTTAATGGGCCGGCCCAAATACGCCGTTGTGACATGATGTGAAAGGTAGACGAAAGATAGAAGTGGTGGGACAAGGTGAAAGTGAGGCGAGACTGCCAACTAAGGCATTAGGAGTAGAGACTACACCTATATTGCTACCAAATATATAGAGAGATCTTTACATATAGTTAAGCAGGTGTGTTTCTATAACTCTTTAATCAATAAACTTACTATGTATTTCCTTTCTTTTTCTCCCTTCTTCCCTCTCCTCCTGCCTGGTTAATCTTCTGTATTTTTTCAGCTATCTTATTAAGCTTCTAGAAAACAGAAATCAAAATGCTCACATGAGGGATAAAACCAGAGAAATCCAATTATTTTAGAGTGGCAAAGAAAATTAAAAGATGAGTCAATACCTTGATAATAATATGTGCAGATCCACTTGTATGACTGCTTGGGTCATAGTTCAAATACATTCTCCAAATGAGCTTGTTGTTCATAAGCACAATTCAACACTTGCATTGCACTTGCATCTGTCAAATGGATTTAATCAGTCAAGTATTGTTAAATCACAACGCATGGCCGACAGTTCGAGTAGCCTAAGGTGATGATAAATGAAATTAATAGTAACATAGAGCAATAATAATGCCTTGATTACAACTTCCAAACTATCCCCAAAACTTTAATTCTGAAAGCATAAAATAAAGTTGTGAAAGAATCTGCAAACTGTGGTAAGTAGACAAATTACCATCAGACTACACCGTGGATAATGATCCAAGTAAATGATATACATATTTGTATCGCTGCACTGCTACTGAGAATCTCTATTCTTGATTAACACCTTCACTCATGTCATAAGCTTCTGGCAGTTTGGCTCTCCACCTCAAGCCGACACGGTGTCCCACGGCGATGATCCCCTCCTCACGCCCTCGCCGTCCTCCTCCTCAATTATGAACTAAATACATTGGCATCAAGAGATCAGATTTGCACTCTCAACATGCTCCTTAACAAGATCATTAATCTTATTCTTGTATCTTGCACACATAAATAGATAATCATTAAATGCCCAGGTTTATTTGAAATGCACTTAATAAAGGCCTATGTGTACACATCTAGCTAAAAGATAAAATCTGTAGCATAATTATCATATGTGCATATCCTCACTCCCTGTTACAAAGATATCAGTGGCAATTCACTCTATGGGGGACTCAGTTAAAATCAGTACCAGAAGTATTTTTGCCACATGTTATGTACCAGGGAATTTCGTGGTCAATTAGAACAATACATGAAGTATTTTTTCCACACATGATCAGGAGACCCAGCCATGGGGGAAAACGAGGAGAAGGCCGGGGTGAGCTCGTCCATGGATCCGGCAGCAACCGTCATGGCCACATCGCTGGTGTCATCAGTTGTGGACGGGGAAGCTGCGTTAGTTGTGGCCATGGCCGGATCCATGGAGCACGGCGACGGGAGGTCGGGGAGGGAGAAGAACGTTGACAGCGGAGGCACACCTCCATCGAGCTAGTGACATGGAAGGATCCATCCGGGAGGAGATTGACGGAGGTTAAGGGACGGCGACGTGGAGGTGAGGGATGGCCGGTGGTCGTGGAGAGGAGGGCATCTGTATTGGCCACTGCCAAATCATGGAGGAGGGGATGCGACGACGACGCCTTGAGAAGAAGGACGACGAGGGTATTAGGAGCGGGTCATCGCTGGGAGACACCGCGTCGGCTTTAGGTGGGGAGATAGATTGGGGATTCAGGTGCGGCGGCGGCAGACAAGGGGTAGCAAGGGACTGAGGGAGGGAGCAGGCGTCGGAGGATCGAGTGAAAGTAGGCGTTAATGGGCCGGCCCAAATACGCCGTTGTGACATGATGTGAAAGGTGGGCTATGGGATCGAAAGTATGTCTAGAGGGGGGTGATTAGACTACTTGACCAAATAAAAACTTAACCTTTTCCCAATTTTAGTTCTTGGCAGATTTTAGCTATTTTAGGACAAGTCAAGTAATCATCACACTATTCAAGCAAGCATGCAAAGAGTATATTGGCAGCGGAAAGTAAAGCATGCAACTTGCAAGAATGTAAAGGGAAGGGTTTGGAGATTTCAAACGCTATTGGAGACACGGATGTTTTTCCCGTGGTTCGGATAGGTGGTGCTATCCTACATCCACGTTGATGGAGACTTCAACCCACGAAGGGTAACGGTTGCCTGAGTCCACACAGGGCTCCACCCAAGGGCAACGGTTGTGCGAGTCCATGGAGGGCTCCACCCACGAAGGTTCCACGAAGAAGCAACCACGCACAAAGGGTCCACGAAGTAGCAACCTTGTCTATCCCACCATGGCCATCGCCCATGAAGGACTTGCCTCACTAGCGGTAGATCTTCACGAAGTAGGCGATCTCCTTGCCCTTACAAACTCCTTGGTTCACTCCACAATCTTGTTGGAGGCTCCCAAGTGACACCTAGCCAATCTAGGAGACACCACTCTCCAAGAAGTAACAAATGGTGTGTAGGTAATGAACTCCTTGCTCTTGTGCTTCAAATGATAGTCTCCCTAACACTCAACTCTCTCTCATAGGATTTGGATTTGGTGGAAAGAAGATTTGAGTGGAAAGCAACTTGGGAAGGCTAGAGATCAAGATTCATATGGTAGGAATGGAATGTCTTGATCTCAACACATGAGTAGGTGGTTCTCTCTCAGAACAAATGAGTTGGAATGATGTGTGTGTTCTGTTGGCTCTCTCTTGGAATGAGAAAGAGGTGGAGGGGTATATATAGCCTCCACACAAAATCCAACCGTTACACAGTTTTCCAATCTCGGTGGTACCGAATCAATAAACTCGGTCTGACCGAGATAGTAAACCTAGTGACCGTTAGTGATTTCGGTGGGACTGACATGCAACTCGGTAGGACCGATTCGGTTAGGGTTTGGGCATAACGTAATCTCGGTGAGACCGATCACACAAACTCGGTGAGACCGAGTTTGGTAATTAGCTAACCAGAGAGTTGGTCAGGCAAACTCGGTGGGACCGATTTGCTCTTTCGGTGGGACCGAGTGAAACTCGGTGAGACCGAAAAGTTACAAAGGGGAAACACTGAGTTTACATTGCAATCTCGGTGGGACCGATTCTCTCTTTCGGTGGGACCGAAAAGTTACGAAAGGGAAACAGAGAGATTGCAACCCCATCTCGGTGGGACCGAGAACCTTATCAGTAGAACCGAATTGCTAGGGTTTGGTAGTGGCTAATGACAAGTGAAACTCGGTGGCGCCAGATAGGAAAAATCGGTAGGACCGAGTTTGGCTTAGAGTTTAGGTCATATGTGGATATGGGAAAGTAGTTGAGGGTTTTGGAGCATATCACTAAGCACATGAAGCAAGAGGCTCATTAAGGAACACCTCATCCCTCCTTGATAGTATTGCCTTTTCCTATGGACTCAATGTGATCTTGGATCACTAAAATATAAAATGAAGAGTCTTGAGCTTTTGAGCTTGAGCCAATCCTTTGTCCTTAGCATTTTGAGGGTTCCACTTTCACATCCATGCCATGCCAATCATTGAGCTTTCCTGAAATAATCATCTTGAAATAGAATTAGCTCAATGAGCTATATGTTGTTATGAATTACCAAAACCACCTAGGGATAGTTGCACTTTCAATCTCCCCCTTTTTGGTAATTGATGACAACATATAGATCAAAGCTTCGACAAATGATAATAAGCATGAAATATATCGTCGCTTTGAGAAGTATGTGATAAGCAAGAGCTCCCCCTAAATTTGTGCATATTTAAAATTTGCTTTGGACTGCAAATGCACAAAGAGTTAGAATCATGGGTTACTCTTCCATGTCACAGACATCTTGGTGGAGCGCTCAAAATGATAAGATTGAAATACATGCACTGATCACCAAGAATAGTGAATGATCACAAATGATAGATAACATGATAATATTTAAGCAAGCATCAAGCAAACATTAAGGTAGCTTATGATCAAACACATGATCATCGATGTCTCACAAATAATGACATAGTATCAAGCACTCACAAGCAAACAAAGTTCGAAAAACCACCAAATAAAGCAAGAGAGAAAAGCAACACTCTCTCTCTCGAAGCCTATGATCTATACATCTTCTCCCCCTTTGGCAACAAGTTACCAAAAAGTTTCTAGAAAATGCATAGCACTAGATCGACGCTCAGGCTTGATCTTCAGGTGGTGGTGGAGTCCAGATCACTCCAAGGACGAAGGCTTCTGTAGATGTTGAAGTAGTCGCTGGAGTTGGAGCTGAAGTAGACGCTGGAGCTGAGGCTGTGGCTGGTGCAGACGTTGTAGCTCTGGTGTCAGCAATTGGCAGTGCAGACGACCTCGGACCTCGTGGCACTCTAGAAAAAGCATGAGTCGTGGTCCTGCCTCTCCTCTCATTCATTTCCTCCTGAAGCTGCTCCACTACAAACTGAACTTCCGTTACCCTGACATCCAAGTCATAGAACTTCTGTTCCATAATCCTTTCTAGGCTCTGCTGATTCTTAGTGAGGTTGGCTAGACTTTGCTCAATTCTCAGCATGGATGCAATCAAGTAACTGAGCTGCTCTTGCTTGGTCTTCAAGAAATAGTCAGATGCCTCCTCTTGAGTAGGCATCCTGCCAGCTTTTTCCTTCTTTGCCTTCTCCTTCTTTTCATATGCTTGTGCAGACGATGGCTCATTTTCTGTCATCACAACTTCATTGTCCTCGAAATCTGGACGGATGGGCAGGTGTTCCTTATCCAAGAAATATACGCCCGTGCCCATCTTGGAGTTGATGAGCTCCTGAATCTGAGGGGCATATCCACAGCTCCTCTTCTGATCTGCAGCTGTCCTCTTAATGGTTTCCACAATGAGACTCATGACCTTGAATTTCTGAGGCACGTCAAAGACATGAAGCAGGTTGATCGCGTGACCTCTGATCATCTTGTGATCTCCAGACTTAGGCAACAGTGTGCCTTAGTATCCAATTGATAGTAGGCAATCCTGAGAGCAGATAGTGCACTGAGCCAAACTTGAATGTGTCAAGAGCTTCATTGGGAATTTCCTTGTACATGTTGGACATGGAGTTATGGTCCATCTTCTTCTTGGCATAGATATCCAAGTCCTCATCTTGCTCTTCTAGGCATTGATGATCTGTGCCCACTCAGCCACTGTAGATTGGTACCTTGTACCCTCTGACATCCATATAATCCTTCCATCCGGAAAAAAGTGAGCTGTGGAGTAGAACTGCATGATGAGTTCCTCGTTCCACTTTGTGAGCTTCTGCCCAACAAAGTCCTCTACTCCACATGCTCTGAAGTTGTCCTGAACTCCTGGGTGGTGCTCTTCATTCTCCTTGATGTATGTCCAGTCGACCCATCTCATGTCACAAACGATTGGCTTCTTGTCAAGCAAAACAGTCTCATAAAAGTCTTGCTGCTCCTTGGTGTGAAATCTGTAATCCACGGCAGTCCTTCTCCTAGAAGCATACGGGTCTGCTTCTCTCCACTTCCTTAGCCATGAATCTCTCCTGAGCTTCATATCCTCAGCCACGAGATGAGCATCATTGTGGTCTGGGATCTTGGGCTTGAGCTTCCGAAGGACACTCTCTTCCTCTTCTTAAATAGCTTCAGGCACTGGGGCCTTGTTCTTTTCTGCAGCAGGTATACTCCTTGTGTTTCTCTTTGGAGCTGTCTTAGGCTTAGATGCAGCCTTAGGAGCTTCCTTGGGCTTGGATGCAGCTCCCCCTGACCTTATGGCATCTCCCATAAGTTTAGCTGCCTTGGGTGCTGGTGCAGCAACCTCTTCTTCCTCCTCCTCTTCTACCATGATGGAGGCTCTCCCAAGCACTTTGGCTACAGTCTTCTTTACTATCTCTTTCCTCTTCTTACTTTCAGTAGCAATGGGCTCAATGGGAGCAGGTGCATGCTTCTCAGTTGAGGCTCTAGCCTTTGACATTGGCTGCCTGCCTGCTGGCCTCTTGACTTTCAGGCCTGGCTTTGAGCCTTGAGCTGGCTCAACCCTTTTGGAAGTGGCCTCTTCCTCTGCCACATAGTCTTCATCCTCAGAATCAGACGTTCTCTTCTTCCTTTGACGTGTGGCAGCCTTAGGCAGATTGCTGGGGGTGCTCCTGCTGCCATCATCAGAAGAACTTGAGGGGCTAGTGCCCTCACTCATCACAACTTGCTGCTCTGAGAGGTTTTGGCTGTCACTTTGATCAGACATGTTGCAAACTGACTGCTGACCCTGTGAATAGATTATAGAAGAGATAGAGTGGATGAGCATCACAAAAAAGCAGAGATTTTTGCAAAAGATTAACTCAAAAACTTAGTTTTAGTTTTCCACAGAAAGCATCTCGGATCTACCGATTTTCAAACTCGGTGACACTGAAGCAGTTTTGGCACCAGAACTGGTGAACTCGGTCAGACCGAGTCACAGTTCGGTGGCACCGAGACTGCTAGGGTTTCACAGAATTCCAAAATCGGTCGCACCGATAAGTTATTCTCGGTCAGACCGAGTTTAACTTGTGTAATGGCAAAAGCCAGATCGGTGGGACCGAGTTTTTCAACTCGGTGGGTCCGAGATGGTTTCGGCGGAAACCTAACCCTAAAATTTTCGAATTAAACCTAATCTACGAGCATTTTGACTGGATAGAAGTTTATCAATCGTGGCAAGATTCATGATGATCACAATGTGCTAGGAATCAGATTGAGGAATAGCACAATGATCAAGTCCATACCCTAGTTCGGCGTGGACTTGCTACGGCAGCAACGGCGGGGCAGAAATCCGTTGACGGCGGCGAAGACCAGCGACTGGAGGCTGCTGGCGGCGAGGAGACGATCCGGAGACCTCGGGGGCAGAGCAGGCTATTGCGCGGGCGAGGAGGTTTCGGAGAAATTTCCAAAATTCTGCCCGTCACTATATATAGCCCGACCCTGTCGGTGTGACCGAGTGGAACGACTCGGTGGTACCGAGATGCAAAACTGTGTGCAGTTTTTGCAACTCGTGTGACCGAAAAGTTCAAATCGGTTGCACCGAGATCGAAAAGCTAGATCAACTTAATGAACTCGATAGGACCGAAATGGAGTATCAGTCAGACTGAGATTCATAAAGAGGTTTTGGAAGTTTAAGTCTATGACGAATCGGGGACTCCGAGCGCTCCTCACACAGAGTGGTTCGAATCTGAATTGATCAAATTTTGTGATGCAGCATGAATAGAGTTTGAGACAAGAAAAGCATAGATAGCTAGAGGAGGTTCTTAGGCATTCTTGTCCATCCACTTGGCAAAAGAAGATAAAGCCAAACAATCAACGCAACAAGTGGATGTCCTCGAATGAGTAAAATATGCAATCAGCATGCTCACACAATAAGATGGCAAATGAAATATGTGGCAAAGCATGCACAACCAATTCTAGCATCTATCAAGCAATTTGCGATGACTAGGTCATCTATATATGAGTATATTGACTTAGGAGTCAAGTGAGAACACTTGATCGTAGGTCATACTCATCGTTTAAGCTCAAGTGGGGTTACCACTTTTACATAAAGCATTGTTTTGTTCACATCTTTAGAGTTGCTTTAGCTCAAGTCTTAGAGTAAAGCTCCCCCTAGATGTGATATCCCCCTAAGAGGGATGAACTAACCTTGGGTTTTGTCGATGATGACTTCATGTAGATATTGAAGATGTGGATGCTCAATGTTGATGTAGATCTCTTGGAGCTATCCTTTTGAGTGAATTGCACTTTCAATACCTACATGGGTTAGTCTCACAAGTAACAAACAAGGATATCCATAGACATAGAGTGATGCACACAAAAGATGATGTCCATGAAAACTTTAGGTTACCTTGTCCCTTGTCCTACCAACAAGAGGGTTTGTGACTCCTTGAACTAGTGCAAGATGTGGAAGTTGAGTGCACTTGTTCTTGCCAAAATGATAAGAGTGAAGTATGTTGGCGGAGTCACCCTCAAGAACTCTCTAGTTCTTCTTCTTTTGGATCCACATCATCTTGATGGGAATCCTTGGAGTTGTAGTCGTACTTGATGAAGTGGAACTTGAAGTAGTCTTGGGAATCCACTTGACTAAGGTCTTAGGAGCTTCTTCAAATGCATCAATTTCCTCTTGAAGCTTGTCCTTGCCTTTTTGCTCGTAGTCTTGTGGTGGAAGATCATCTTGAGCTTGTGTCCCTTTGAAAAACTTCTCCTGTTGAGGGACAAACTTCGTCTTGGGGTATTGATCTTCTTCCCATTCAACTCCATTGGCATTGAACTTTCGTTCAAAACCAACACCTTGATTCTTCCGGTGCATTCCTTGCTTGCGCACAATTTCCTCGAATTGCTTACTCCCGGCAAGGCTTTTGTACACTCCTTTCTCTATAATTCCCTTCAATAAGCTATTTTCTTGCTCAAGTGTAACTTGGCTAAGAGAATCATTAGTGGAATCAAGAGAACTACTAGAAGCAACAATATTGGATTTAGCATGATCATTGTTACTACTAGAGGAAGAATCTTTCTTGTTAGACTTGACTTGAGGCATGTAAGTGGATAAGAGTAAACGCTTGGCAGTGTAAGAAGAACTTTTCTTGCGGAGATCATCATTGATTGCCTTTAAGAACTCATGCTCTTGCTCAAGATTGAGCTTTTCAAAGCGTAGCTTCTCATGAGCTCTTAAAAGTTCTCGATGATCTTCGAAGATAGTGTCATGAGCTAACTTAAGAGTTTTTAGTTCTTTAGTTAGGGCCTCAATCTTCTCCTTATCATTGTCACTCGTCTTATCTTGATTAGCATGATTAATTGGTCTTTCATAATAGTATTCATCACTAGAGTTGTCACCAATCAAATCATCTCCTAACAAGTCATCCTCATCACTATTGAAATCAACATACTCGGGGTGTGTTACCTTTGGACCTTTGGCCATGAAGCATCTTCCAATTCCTTCATTTGGTGAGTCAAATATGTCGTAGGAGTTGGTTGACACAAGTGCTAGACCGGCAACACCTTCATCTTGAGTATCTTCGGAGTCGGAGTGATAACTTCTCTCGGAGTGGCTGTCGGAGTCGGAGCCGGATACCCATTCACCAACATGAGCTTGATGTCTTCGTCTTGTGTAGCTCCTTGATGATTTTTCCTTCCTTTCCGAGTCCTTGCTTCTCCGTGAGTATCTTCGTTCATAACGATCATCTCTACTCCCTCTCTCTCTTGGTGGTGATCCTTTGCTTCTTCTTTTTGGAGAATCTTCTCTTCTCTTGTAAGTAGCTGTACACTCGTTGGAATAGTGTCCGGGTCTTCCACAATTGTAACAGTTTCTCTCTCGACTAGAAGATCTTTTGTCCTTGTAGGACCTTGATTTGGAGCTTCTATCTTTGCTTCTATTCTTGTAGAACTTGTTGAAGTTCTTCACCATTAAGCTCAATTCTTCATTGAAGTCTTGTTTCTCACTTGATGATGTAGGGGCTTCACATGAGGCTTTATAGGCACCACTTGATTTGTTGTGAAGTTCCTCTTTATCCTTAAGTGACATCTCATGAGCAACAATTCTTCCAATCACTTCCGTTGGCTTGAGATCTTTGTAATTGGGCATCATTTGGATCAATGTGCACACGGTATCATATTTTCCATCCAAGGCTCTTAGGATCTTCTTGATGATGAATTTATCGGTCATCTCTTCACTTCCTAAGCCGGCAATCTCATTTGTGACGAGAGCAAACCTAGAGTACATTTCAGCGACACCTTCACCATCCTTCATCTTGAACTTGTCAAGTTGGCTTTGAAGCACATCCAACTTGGATTCCTTGACGGAGTCGGTACCTTCGTGCATATCAATCAAAGTATCCCAAATTTCCTTTGCATTCTCAAGGCGGCTGATTTTGTTGAATTCTTCGGGGCATAATCCGTTGAAGAGAATATCACAAGCTTGAGCATTGTATTGCAACATCTTCAACTCATCCGCGGTAGCTTCACGGTTTGGTTCTCTCCCTTCAAAGAAGTCACCTTGCAAGCCAACACACACAATAGCCCAAACGGCGGGGTTATGTCCAAGAATATGCATTTTCATTTTATGCTTCCAACTAGCAAAATTAGTACCATCAAAGTAAGGACCTCTACGGTGATAATTTCCCTCGCTAGATGCCATACTCTCCTAGGTTGTGAAACCAAGGCTATGACCACCAAAAGCTATGGAGATCAAGCAAATGGAGACCAAAGCTCTGATACCACTTGTGGGATCGAAAGTATGTCTAGAGGGGGGTGATTAGATACTTGACCAAATAAAAACTTAACCTTTTCCCAATTTTAGTTCTTGGCAGATTTTAGCTATTTTAGGACAAGTCAAGTAATCATCACACTATTCAAGCAAGCATGCAAAGAGTATATTGGCAGCGGAAAGTAAAGCATGCAACTTGCAAGAATGTAAAGGGAAGGGTTTGGAGATTTCAAACGCTATTGGAGACACGGATGTTTTTCCCGTGGTTCGGATAGGTGGTGCTATCCTACATCCACGTTGATGGAGACTTCAACCCACGAAGGGTAACGGTTGCCTGAGTCCACACAGGGCTCCACCCAAGGGCAACGGTTGTGCGAGTCCATGGAGGGCTCCACCCACGAAGGTTCCACGAAGAAGCAACCACGCACAAAGGGTCCACGAAGTAGCAACCTTGTCTATCCCACCATGGCCATCGCCCATGAAGGACTTGCCTCACTAGCGGTAGATCTTCACGAAGTAGGCGATCTCCTTGCCCTTACAAACTCCTTGGTTCACTCCACAATCTTGTTGGAGGCTCCCAAGTGACACCTAGCCAATCTAGGAGACACCACTCTCCAAGAAGTAACAAATGGTGTGTAGGTAATGAACTCCTTGCTCTTGTGCTTCAAATGATAGTCTCCCTAACACTCAACTCTCTCTCATAGGATTTGGATTTGGTGGAAAGAAGATTTGAGTGGAAAGCAACTTGGGAAGGCTAGAGATCAAGATTCATATGGTAGGAATGGAATGTCTTGATCTCAACACATGAGTAGGTGGTTCTCTCTCAGAACAAATGAGTTGGAATGATGTGTGTGTTCTGTTGGCTCTCTCTTGGAATGAGAAAGAGGTGGAGGGGTATATATAGCCTCCACACAAAATCCAACCGTTACACAGTTTTCCAATCTCGGTGGTACCGAATCAATAAACTCGGTCTGACTGAGATAGTAAACCTAGTGACCATTAGTGATTTCGGTGGGACTGACATGCAACTCGGTAGGACCGATTCGGTTAGGGTTTGGGCATAACGTAATCTCGGTGAGACCGATCACACAAACTCGGTGAGACCGAGTTTGGTAATTAGCTAACTAGAGAGTTGGTCAGGCAAACTCGGTGGGACCGATTTGCTCTTTCGGTGCGACCGAGTGAAACTCGGTGAGACTGAAAAGTTACAAAGGGGAAACACTGAGTTTACATTGCAATCTCGGTGGGACCGATTCGCTCTTTCGGTGGGACCGAAAAGTTACGAAAGGGAAACAGAGAGATTGCAACCCCATCTCGGTGGGACCGAGAACCTTATCGGTAGAACCGAATTGCTACGGTTTGGTAGTGGCTAATGACAAGTGAAACTCGGTGGCGCCGGATAGGAAAAATCGGTAGGACCGTGTTTGGCTTAGAGTTTAGGTCATATGTGGATATGGGAAAGTAGTTGAGGGTTTTGGAGCATATCACTAAGCACATGAAGCAAGAGGCTCATTAAGCAACACCTCATCCCTCCTTGATAGTATTGGCTTTTCCTATGGACTCAATGTGATCTTGGATCACTAAAATATAAAATGAAGAGTCTTGAGCTTTTGAGCTTGAGCCAATCCTTTATCCTTAGCATTTTGAGGGTTCCACTTTCACACGCATGCCATGCCAATCATTGAGCTTTCCTGAAATAATCATCTTGAAATAGCATTAGCTCAATGAGCTATATGTTGTTATGAATTACCAAAACCACCTAGGGATAGTTGCACTTTCATGGGCGAAAGAAAGAAGTGGTGGGACGAGGTGAAAGTGAGGCGAGACTGCCAACTAAAGCATTAGGAGTAGTGACTACACCTATATTGCTACCAAATATATAGAGAGATCTTTACATATAGTTAAGCAGGTGTGTTTCTATAACTGTTTAATCGATAAACTTACTATGTATTTCCTTTCTTTTTCTCCCTTCTTCCCTCTCCTCCTGCCTGGTTAATCTTCTGTAAAAAAAATTCAGTTATCTTACCAAGCTTCTAGAAAACAAAAATCAAAATGCTCACATGAGAGATAAAAATTGAGAAATCCAATTATTTTAGAGTGGCAAAGAAAATTAAAAGATGAGTCAATACCTTGATAATAATATTTGCAGATCCAGTTGTACGACTGCTTGGGTCATAGTTCGAATACATTCTCCCAATGAGCTTGCTGTTCATAAGCACAATTCAACACTTGCATTGCACTTGCAGCTGTCAAATGGATTTAATCAGTCAAGAATTCTTTAATCAAAAGCATGGTCGACAGTTCGAGTAGCCTAAGGTGATGATAAACGAAATTAAGAATAACATAGAGCAATAATAATTCCTTGATTACAACTTCCAAACTATCCCCAAAACTTTAAGTCTGAAAGCATAAAATGAAGTTGTGGAAGAATCTGCAAACTGTAGTAAGTAGACAAATTACCATCAGACTACACCATGGATAATGATCCAAGTAAATGATATACATATTTGTATCGCTGCACTGCTACTGAGAATCTCTATTCTCGATTAACACCTTCACTCATGTCATAAGCTTCTGAAAGTTAGGCTCTCCACCTCAAGCCAACATGGTGTCCGCCGGTGATGAGCCCCTCCTCACGCCCTCGCCGTCCTCATCCTCAATTATGAACTAAAGACATTGGCATAAAGAGATCATATTTGGACTCTCAACATGCTCCTTAACAAGATCATTAATCTTCTTCTTGTATCTTGCACACATAAACCGATAATCATTAAATGCCCAGGTTTATTTGAAATGCACTTAATATAGGCCTATGTGTACACATCTAGCTAAAAGATAAAATCTGTAGCATAATTATCATATCTGCATATCCTCACTCCCTGGTACAAAGCTATCTGTGGCAATGCACTCTATGGGGGACTCAGTTAAAATTAGTACCAGAAGTATTTTTGCCACATGTTATGTACCAGGGAATTTCGTGGTCAATTAGAACAATACACGAAGTATTTTTGCCACACATGATGTGCCATTCCTACAGAGCTGCTTGTAACAAAGAAGTGCCAGTGATCAGGAGCCCCAACTGTGGGGGAAAACAAGGAGAAGGCCGGGTGAGCTCCTCCATGGATCCGGCAGCTACCATCATGGCCACATCGCTGGTATCATCAGTGGTGGACGGGGATGCAGTGTCGGTTGTGGCCACGGCCGGATCCGTGGAGCACGGCGACGGGAGCTCGGGGAGGGAGAAGAACGATGACAGCGGAGGCACCCCTCCATCAATCTAGTGACATGGAAGGATCCATCCGGGAGGAGATCGGCGGAGGTTAAGGGACAAGGACGTGGAGGTGAGGGCTGGCCGGTGGTGGTGGAGAGGAGGGCATTGGTGGTGGCCATGGACAAATCATGGAGGAGGGGATGCGACAACGATGCCTTGAGGAGAAGGACGGCGAGGGTGTCAGGAGGGGGTCAACGCTGGGAGACACCGCGTTGGCTTGAGGTGGAGAGATAGATTGCGGATTTGGGTGCGGCGGCGATGGAAAAGGGGTAGCGAGGGACTGAGGGAGGGAGCAGGCATGGGAGGGGTTAATGGGCCGGCCCAAATACGCCGTTGTGACGTGATGTGAAATGTCGATGAAAGATAGAAGTGCTGGGACAAGGTGGAAGTGAGGCAGGACTACCAACTAAGACATTAGGAGTAGAGATTCCTTGGTTTCACAACTGAGGGAAATACTTAGCGTAGTTGTGTTGCATCATCCCTTCCTCTTTGGGGAAATATAGACGCAGTCTAGCCACGTCAAAGGAATTTCTGGCGCCATTGCTGGGGAGACATCATCAACATCTATTAGGTTTCTAATCACAAATATCATCACCTTGCAATTTACATTATTTGCCATTTGCCTCTCGTTTTCATCTCCCCCACTTCACAAAATTTTGCCTTTTTATTCGCCTTCTTTTTCATTCGCCTTTTTCTCGTCAGATCTATCTTTTTGTTTGCAATCTTGTTTGCCTACTTCATCGTTATGGATAATTCTTCCTCTATTGCATGTACCCCCGAGAACGAGGTTCTTAATTTCAGACAAAGGGGAGGGGATAATCTATAAGATTCTTGGTATAGGATTTGCAATGCTCATAATAGATCTATTCGTAAGCAATCTACCATCATTCTTCTTCAGAGTTTTTATGTGGGCATTACCACTTGGTATACATTTGTCATTGATACAATTACCGGTGGGAATTTCTTGATGTGTCCATCTTTGGATGCTTTTAATGCCATGGGAGATCTAGTGGGTGCACCACCTATCATTATTAATGAAACAATCTTAACTCTTGAGCATGTTATGCAAAGGTTAGATGCTATTAAAAAGAAGATGGTCACCTTAGAGAAAATATAAAATCTGGATAAAAAGATGCAGAACCTTGCTAATAAATTTGGGTCAAAAGCGGGCGATGTTTTTAAATCACTAAATGAGAAGGAAACCGTAGTTAACAAAAGAGTTGGAGAAAGTCCTTCTCGGATTGATAAGTTGGAAGAATTTTTTAGTAACTTAAGCTCGGCCTTCTCGTATGCTAAAACTATTGAAAAAACTCCCGTAAAAATTTGCAATTCTACTCAAGTCACTAATAACAAAGGTGCTACCTCTAACAGCAACAAAGAGGATCTTAAAATGATTAGTATACATCCTAATTTTGTTGAAGTAGTGAAATGCCATACGTGCAAGAATGAATTTTTTACTTTTATTCTTAGAAGTATTGTTATTGAAAATATGCATGCTAAATCCTTGAGGAATTCTAGTTGTGTGATTAAGGATTTGAAAACCAAATATGACAATAATTGAATCTATGCATTATGCCTTGCTAGGTGCATAAAACGATAACGCTTGTTGAGAGGCAACCCAATGAATGAATTTATTTTTGCCTTTTTATTTATGTTCTTGAGTGTTTACACTATTATGCTACTGTTAATATAATATCTTTATGTTTCAATTTGAATTTGTGCCAAGTAAAGCCTTTGCGATAACTTTAGGTGATAGTTGATTTGATCATGTTGAAAACCAAAAAAATTGCATCAAGTGGCAAAATTTTATAAAATCATAGAAGTGACGAAAAATTCTGAATTTTTTACAAAAGATTGATATACAAATTGCCTATGTTGTACTAATTTTTCATAATTGTTCGAGTTACATAAGTATGGTTAGAGTTCAGATTACTATAGACTTTTCTGCTTTTGACAGATTCTATTTTCATTGCATTGTGTGCTTATTTTGATGAATCTATGGATTGTATTGGAGCATATAAGCCATGGAAAAGTTAGAATATAGTAGATATAATGAAATAAAAATATGAATGGGTTTCCAACAGTACTTATAGTGGTGATTTTCTTTATTATACTAACGGATCTCACAAAGGTTTTGTTAAGTTTTGTGTGATTGAAGTTTTCAAGTTTTGGGTGAGATCACAATAGATGAAGGAATAAGGAGTTAAAAGAGCCTAAGCTTGGGGATGCCCATGGAACCTCCAAGTTAGTATTCAGGGATAACCAAGAAACTAAGCTTGGGGATGCTCGGGAAGGCATCCCCTCTTTCTTCTAACAACCATCGGTAATTTTACTTGAAGCTATTTATTCGTCACATATCATGAGTTTCGCTTGGAGCGTCTTGTATTATATGAGTCTTTTCTTGTTTTTCTTTTTAGTTTGTCTCATCTATCCTTGCTGGACACACCTATTTGAGAGAGCCAAAATTATGCTATGATTTGTTAGAATTGCACTATGTGCTTCACTTAAATTTTTTGAGCTATGGAATTCTCTCATGCTTCACTTGGATTTATTTGAAAGTTAGTAATTTTTTTGAAGAAATTATCGCATGCTTCACTTATATTATTTTGAGAGATGAAAAATTTTATGCTCATGATCTTCACTTATATTTATTGAGCTTATCAAAAGCAATTGCAACATATGAAATTAGTCCCAAAGTGATAGATATTCAAGAGGAATATAATAAAAACTTCCATGAAGCTCACTGGACAAAATAAACTTGAGTCCTCGTAATAGTTCTGAGATATGACTATAGTAATATGTGAGTCATGTTGGTGAGTAATTATGCTTTAGTAAGAATACTAGTGTTAAGGTTTGTGATTCCCTATGCAAGCACGAAAGTCAATAGTTATGAATGAAATTATATCCTACTTGTGGTGCATTATTCGGTCTTAGTTATGCTCAATGCTCCCTTATGTGAATTTTCGTTTCTTGGTTGGATGCTTCTCAATCTATTTGCTAGCATTTCGTTGTACTAAGTAGAAATGCTACTTGTGCATCCAAATCCTTAAACCCAGTTTTTCCATATGAGTCCACCATACCTACTTATATGCGGTATTTCTGTGTTGTTCTAAGTAAATTTGTATGTGCCATCTCTAATTTTCAAAATGAATTTCCTTTTTGTGTGCCATCTCGTACTGCTCGTGAAGCGGCAGGGGGTGGACAATATTTTCCATGCTAGATGTCTTATTCTCAAGATGATTGTTTATTCACTTGTCATTGCACAAGAGCACGATGGTATTAGGGATTCCAAGTCCCGAAATGAAAAGGAAATTTACTTTATGTTGTCAAATAATAAATTCCTTGGAAAGTGTTGGTATGGATGGTACTCGTGGATACGGCTAGCTGTGGAGTGTGAAGGTATGATGGAAAAAGGAATAAACTTTATTTTATGTTTGGGAACCCCCTATGATATATCTAGCATGGAAAGTGTTCGGAATTACTAGGTCGTTTTCGTGGACGGGAAAAGTATGCCTCCCAAAATGTTTTTATCTCTCAATTTAAGCTGTGAGCTCTGGCACCTCTACAAATCTCTACTTCCCTCTACAAAGGGCCTATCTATTTACTTTATGCAAATTTTATTTTTATCTGAGTCTTCATCTTCTCTTATAAAGCACCAACTAGGGAGCACTATGATCATACTTGAGCATTGGATGTAGCTAATATGCGAGTGTGTTTCATGAATGGATCAATGATTCGGCACAATGGGCTAGGGATAACTTTCTTTAGTGTTGATATTTTGAAAGACATGATTTCTTGTTGATATGCTTGAGTATTGAAATCTTCATTTCAAAACTAGACTATTTCTTGGAACCATATAAAAGTCCATATATGTCCATGCTACAAAATAAAAAGAATATATGATGAACATGTTAGGTAGCATTCCACATCAAAAATTCTGTTTTTATCATTTACCTACTCGAGGACGAGCAGGAATTAAGCTTGGGGATGCTGATACGTCTCCAACGTCTCTATAATTTTTTTATTGTTCCATGATGTTATATAATCATTCTTAGATGTTTTACAATCATTTTATAGCAACTTTATATCATTTTTTGGGACTAACCTATTGACATAGTGCCCAGTGCGAGTTGTTGTTTTTTCTTGGTTTTTACTTTGCATAATATCCCTACCAAATGGAGTCCAAATGCAGCGAAACTTTTTGGAGATTTTTTTGGACCAGAAGACAGAGCCAAGGAAGCACTTGGGGGAGGCCTGTGGGGCCCACAAGACACTAGGGCGCGCTAGAGGCCCCTAGCGTGCCTGATGAGTTGTGGGGCCCATAGGGGTCTCCACCACTGCCTCTCAGCTCTATAAATACCCAAATATTCCAGAAACCCTAGGGGGTCAAGAAACACAATTCCCGCCGCCGCAAGTTCCTGAACCACGAGATCCAATCTAGAGCCCTTTTTTGGCACTCTGCTGGAGGGGAACACGGTCACGGAGGGGTTCATCATCCTCATTGTTGCTCCTCTAATGATGCATGAGTAGTTCACCATAGACCTACGGGTCTCTAGGCAGTAGCTAGATGGCTTCCTCTCTCTTGTTGATTCTCAATACAATGGTCTCGTGGAGATCTATTTGATGTAATGACCTTTTGCGGTGTGTTTGTTGGGATCCGATGAAGTTCGAGTTATGATCATATTTTTATCCATGAATATTATTTGATCTTCTTTGATCTCTTATATCCATAATTATTTATAGCCTCGTATTTATTCTTCGAATCTTTGGTTTAGTTAGGCCAACTAGATTGATTTTTCTTGCAATAGGAAGAGGTGCTTTGTGATGGGTTTGATCTTCTGGTGTCCTCTCCCATGCTAAACCTAGATTCATTAGGTGGGTTCTCTTGCTACAAGAAGTTGATTTGCATATTACTGATAGGAAAGTAGCTGAGAACCCCGTAGCTGATAACTTGTCTAGGTTAGAAAATATTCTTGATGAGCCACTACCTATTGATGATAACTTTCCTGGTGAACAACTAGCTGTAATAAATGCTTCTCATAATACTCCTTGGTATGCTAACTATGCTAATTATATCGTTGCTAAATTTACACCACCTAGTTTTACGTACCAACAAAAGAAAAAATTCTTCTATGACTTAAGACATTAATTTTGGGATGACCCATATCTTTATAAAGGAACAGATGGTATTATTATACGTTGTGTACCTGAGCATGAACAGGAACAAATCCCACAGAAATGTCACTCCGAAGCTTATGAGGACATCATGCAGGAGATAGAACTGCACACAAGGTATTACAATCTGATTTTTATTGGCCCACTCTTTTCAAAGATGCCCTTAAGTTTGTCTTATCTTGTGATGAATGCCAAAGAATTGGTAATATTGATAAGCGTAAGGAAATGCCTATGAGTTATTCACTTGTTGTTGAACCATTTGATGTTTGGGGCTATGATTATATGGGACCTTTTCCTTCCTCTAATGGGTATACACATATTTTGGTTGCTGTTGATTATGTCACTAAGTGGGTAGGAGCTATTCCAACTAGCAGTGTTGATCATAACACCTCCATTAAAATTCTTAAAGAAGTTATTTTCCCAAGGTTTGGAGTCCCTAGATATTTAATGATTTATGGTGGTTCACAATTTATTCATGGGGCATTTCGTAAAATGCATGCTAAATATGATCTTAACCATAGAATTGCATCACCTATCATCCTTAATCGAGTGGTCAAATTGATCTTATTAATAGAGAAATAAAATTAATCTTACAAAAAACTGTCAATAGGTCCCGAAAGAATTGGTCTAAGAAACTTGATGATGCACTTTGGGCCTATAGAACAGCTTATAAAAATCATATGGGTATGTCGCCATATAAAATGGTTTAAGGCAAAGCTTGTCATTTGCCTCTTGAGTTAGAACATAAGGCATATTGGGAAATTAAAGAACTCAATTATGATTTCAAACTTGCCGGTGAAAAGAGGTTATTCGATATTAACTCACTAGATGAATGGAGAACCCAAGCTTATGAAAATACCAAACTATTCAAAGAAAAAGTTAAAAGATGGCATGACAAAAGAATCCAAAAGAGGGAATTCAAAGTTGGTGAATATGTTCCATTGTACAATTCTCGTTTTAGATTTTTTTGCAAGAAAACTTCTCCCTAAATGGGAAGGACCATATATCATCGAAGAAGTTTATTGCCCTAGAGCTATCAAGATTAATAATGCCGAAGGTACCAATCCGAAGGTGGTCAATGAACAAAGAATTAAACACTATATTTTAGGTATGCCTATTAGTGTTGAAACTAACATTATGCAAACCATGACACCGGAGGAACACATAAAAGAAACCTTCCAGAACACTCGAGAACCCTGAAAAGGAAGAGGTACGTGATACAGTAAGTAAACAGACTCCAAAAATTCCGCAAAAATATATTTTGTCAATTTTGGAATATTGTAAAAAATAAAAAAATAAGAAACAACCGGGAAGGCGACCCAGGTGGCCACAAGGCACCAGGTCGAGCTTGCCCCACCTGGCGCGCCGTGGTGGGTAGTGGGCCCCTCAGGAACCTTCCTAACTCCGTTTTCCCTCCATATGCTTGTTTCCCAAGATAAAAAATCTTTATATATACCCCCGGACGATTTGACCTTCGTATCGCGGAGAAATCCTCTGTGCTTGTTTCTTCTTGTTTTTCTGGCAGATATGAAAATATGTCGTCTCAAGATTCGGAGAGAGCTATGTTGGTAATTATATCAAAAACCCTAAGGTCTATGGGGAGGTTGATCATTACGATCGGACCACGGATGAGGAGGAAGACGTCGGCATGGAGGAAACAATGGATGATAGCTCCGAGGAAGATGAAGATCCACTACCTCAACCTGGAGATATGCACGTGAATTCAAGAAGTTAAGCCTTCCTAACTGTCGGCGTCAAAAAGTAGGGGCCCTTCTGTACCCCTTTACTTGTGCATGGGCAGTCGCAGCCAAACATGTGGCCGGGCTCGGTGGGGCAGAGGAAGCAAAGATACAAGGCTACCGAGGCAGCCCCCAAGCCAGAAGCATAAAGAGCGAAGAGACAACATGGGCTTCCCCCGGCAAGTGCCTTGCCGGGGCAGCCTACATGGTGGCATGAGAGTCATGACGCTGTCGACAATGTCAAGACCAAGGCTCGAGAGCGCGTGCATGGTGGCATGCAGATCTTTGTGGAAACCAAAGGCCTGCAGGCCTAAGTGAGTACCAGAAGACGAAGACCCCCGGCAAGATCTTGCTGGGGACAACTGAAGACCCCCGGTAAGACCCTTGCCAGGGACGCTCGCAACCCCCCCTCCCCCGGGCAAGGGCCTTGCTGCGGACGCCCATGAGATCCCGACAAGGGCCTTGCCCGGGGCGTCTACGGGGCCAAAGCCAACCCCGCACTTACCAAAGCTTCGTTGCCCCGCGCCCGTTCCGGCGTGGCGACGAGCCTACCAACTAGGCACACATTGTTGGGGAACGCAATAATTTCAAAATTTTCCTATGCACACGCAAGATCTATCATGAAGATGCATAGCAACGTGAGGGGAAGAGTGTTTTATACGTACCCTCATAGACCGTAAGTGGAAGCGTTATGACAACACGGTTGATGAAGTCGTATGTCTTCACGATCCGACCGATCCTAGTACCGAAAGTACAGTACCTCCATGATCTGCACACGTTCAGCTCGGTGACGTCCCACAAACTCTCGATCCAGCTGAGTGTCGAGGGAGAGCTTCGTCAGCACGATGGCGTGATGATGGTGATGATGATGCTACCGGAACAGGGCTTCGTCTAAGCACCGCTATGATATGACCGAGGTGGATAATGGTGGAGGGGGGCACCGCACACGGCTAAGGGATCAATGACCAACTTTGTGTGTCTATGGGGTGCCCCCTGGGCACGTATATAAAGGATGGAGGGAGGAGGAGTCCGGCCCTCATAGGGCCCACCCAAAGTGTGGAGTCCTACTAGGACTCCCTAGTCATAGTAGGATTCTACCTCCCACATGGAATAGGAAAAAGAGAAGGGAGAAGGAGAAGGAAGGAAGGGGGCACCCCCTTTCCCTAGTCTAATTAGGACCAGTCCATGGGGAAGGGGCGCGCTCACCCTTGACGCCTTTCTCTCCTTTCCCGTATGGCCCATTAACGCCCAATACGAATTCCCGTAACTCTCCGGTACTCCAAAAAATACCCGAATCACTCAGAACCTTTCCGATGTCCGAATATAGCCTTCCAATATATCGATCTTTACGTCTCCACCATTTCGAGACTCCTCCTCATGTCCCCGATCTCATCCAGGACTCCAAACAAACTTCGGTCATCAAATCACATAACTCATAATACAAATCGTCATAGAACGTTAAGCGTGCGGACCCTACGGGTTCAAGAACTATGTAGACATGACCGAGACACATCTCTGTTAAATAACCAATAGTGGAACCTGGATGCTCATATTGGCTCCTACATATTCTACGAAGATCTTTATCGGTCAAACCGCATAACAACATACGTTGTTCCCTTTGTCATCGGTATGTTACTTGACCGAGATTCGATCATCGGTATCTCAATACCTAGTTCAATCTTATTACCGGCAAGTCTCTTTACTCGTTCAGTAATGCAACATCCCATAACTAACTCATTACTCACATTGCTTGCAAGGCTTATAGTGATGTGCATTACCGAGAGGGCCCGGAGATACCTCACAGATACACGGAGTGATAAATCCTAATCTCGATCTATGCCAACTCAACAAACACCATCGGAGACACCTGTAGAGCATGTTTATAATCACCCAGTTATGTTGTGACATTTGATAGCACACAAGGTGTTCCTTTGGTATTCGGGAGTTGCATAATCTCATAGTTAGAGGAACATGTATAATTTATGAAGAAAGCAGTAGCAATAAAACTGAACAATCATTATGCTAAGCTAATGGATGGGTCTTGTCCATCACATCATTCTCTAATGATGTGACCCCGTTCGTCAAATGTCAACACATGACCATGGCTAGGAAACTTAACCATCTTTGATTAACGAGCTAGTCAAGTAGAGGCATACTAGGGACACTCTGTTTGTCTATGTATTCACACATGTACTAAGTTTCTGGTTAATACAATTTTAGCATGAATAATAAACATTTATCATGGTATAAAGAAATATAAATAACAACTTTATTATTACCTCTAGGGTATATTTCCTTCAGTCTCCCACTTGCACTAGAGTCAATAATCTAGTTCACATCGTCATGTAATTTATCACCAATAGTTCACATCTTTATGTGATTAGTTCACATCTCCATGTGACTAACACCCAAAGGGTTTACTAGAGTCAATAATCTAGTTCACATCGCTATGTGATTAACACCCAAAGAGTGATCATGTTTTGCTTGTGAGAGAAATTTAGTCAACAGGTCTGCCACATTCAGAGCCATATGTATTTTGCAAATTTTCTATGTCTACAATGCTTTGCACGGAGCTACTCTAGCTAATTGCTCCCACTTTCGATATGTATCTAGATCGAGACTTAGAGTCGTACAGATCTATGTCAAAGCTTGCATCGACGTAACTCTGTACGATGAACTCTTTGTCGCCTCCATAACCGAGAAACATTTACTTATTCCACTAAGGATATTTTGAGTCTTGTCCAGTGATCCACTCCTGGATCACTATTGTACCCTCTTGCCAAACTTATGGTGAGGTACACAATAGGTCTGGTACATAACATAGCATACTTTATAGAACCTATGACTGAGGCATAGGGAATGACTTTTCATTCTCTTTCTATTTTCTGTCGTGGTCGGGTTTTGAGTCTTTACTCAACTTCACACCTTACAACACAAGCAAGAACTCGTTCTTTGACTTTTCCATTTTGAACTACTTCAAAATCTTGTCAAGGTATGTACTCATTGAAAATATATCAAGCATATTGATCTATCTATATAGATCTTGATGCTCAACATGTAAGTAGCTTCATCGAGGTCTTTCTTTGAAAAACTCTTTTCAAACACTCCTTTATGCTTTCCAGAAAATTCTACATTATTTCCGATCAACAATATGTCATTCACATATACTTATCAGAAGTGTTATAGTCCTCCCACTCACTTTCTTGTAAATACAGGCTTCACCGCAAGTCTGTATAAAACCATATGTTTTGATCACACTATCAAAGCGTATATTCCAACTCCGAGAGGCTTGCACCAGTCCATAAATGGATCGCTGGAGCTTGCACACTTTGTTAGCACCTTTTGGATCTACAAAACCTTCTGGTTGCATCATATACAACTCTTCTTTAAGATATCCATTAAGGAATGTAGTTTTGATATCCATTTGCCAAGTTTCATAATCATAAAATGTGGCAATTGCTAACATGATTCGGACGGACTTAAGCATCGCTACGGGTGAGAAGGTCTCATCGTAGTCAACTACTTTAACTTGTCGAAAACCTTTTGCAACAAGTCGAGCTTTGTAGATAGTAACACTACTATCGATGTCAGTCTTCCTATTGAAAATCCATTTATTCTTAATGGCTCACCGATCAACGGGCAAGTCAATCAAAGTCCATACTTTGTTCTAATACATGGATCTCATCTCAGATTTCATGGCTTCAAGCCATTCTGCGAAATCTGGGCTCATCATCGCCTCCTCATAGTTCGTAGGTTCGTCATGGTCAAGTAACATGACCTCCAGAACAGGATTACCGTACCACTCTAGTGTAGAACGTATTCTGGTTGACCTACGAGGTTCGGTAGTAACTTGATCTAAAGTTTCATGATCATCATCATTAACTTCCTCACAAATTGGTGTAGGAATCACTAGAGCTGATTTCTATGATGAACTACTTTCCAATTCGGGAGAAGGTACAATTACCTCATCAAGTTTTACATTCCTCCCAATCACTTCTTTTGAGAGAAACTTCTTCTCTAGAAAGGATCCATTCTTATCAACGAATATCTTGCCTTCGGATCTGTGATAGAAGGTGTACCCAACAATTTCCTTTGGGTATCCTATGAAGACACATTTCTCCGATTTGGGTTTGAGCTTATCAGGTTGAAATTTTTTCACATAACCATCACAACCCCAAACTTTAAGAAACGACATCTTAGGTTTTTAGCTAAACCATAGTTCATACGGTGTCGTCTCAAGGGATTAGACGGTGCCCTATTTAGCGTGAATGTAGTTGTCTCTAATGCATAACCCCAAAACGATAGTGGTAAACTGGTAAGAGGCATCATAGATTGCACTATATCCAATAAAGTACGGTTATGACATTAGGACACACCATTATGCTGTGGTGTTCCAGGTGGCATGAATTTGTGAAACTATTCCACATTGTTTTAGTTGAAGACCAAACTCGTAACTCAAATATTAGTCTTCGCAATCAGATCGTAGAAACTTTATTTTCTTTTTAGAATGATTTTCCACATCAATCTGAAATTCTTTGAACTTTTCAAATATTTCAGACTTATGTTTCATCAAGTAGATATACCCATATCTGCTCAAATCATCTGTGAAGGTCAGAAAATAACGATACCCGCCGCGAGCCTCAACACTCATCAGACCACATAAATCAGTATGTATTATTTCCAATAAGTCAGTTGCTCGCTCCATTGTTTCACAGAACGGAGTCTTAGTCATCTTGCCCATGAGGCATGGTTCGCAAGCATGAAGTGATTCCAAAATCCCATCAACATGGAGTTTCTTCATACCCTTTACACCAATATGACCTAAATGACAGTGGCACAATTAAGTTGCACTATCATTATTAACTTTGCATCTGTTGGCTTCAATATTATGAATATGTGTATCACTACGATCGAGATTCAATAAACCATTATGTTAAGTGTATGACCATAGAAGGATTTATTCATGTAAATAGAACAACAATTATTCTTTAACTTAAATGAATAACCGTATTGCAATAAACATGATCCAATCATATTCATGGTCAACGCAAACACCAAATAAAATTTATTTTAGGTTCAACACTAATCCCGAAGGTAAAGGGAGTGTGCGATGGTGATATTATCAATCTTGGAATCACTTCCAACACACATCATTACCTTGCCCTTAACTAGTCTTTGTTTATTTTGCAACTCCCGTTTCGAGTAACTACTCTTAGCAACTAAACCAGTATCAAATACCGAGGGGTTGCTATAAACATTAGTAAAGTACACATCAATAACATGTATATCCAATATACCTTTGTTCAGTATGCCATCCTTCTTATCCGCCAAGTATCTAGGACAGTTCCACTTCCATTGACCATTTCCTTTGCAGTAGAAGCACTCAGTTCCAGGCTTGGGTCTAGCTTTGAGCTTCTTCATGGGAGCAGCAGCTTGCTTGCTATTCTTCTTTGAAGTTCCTCTTTCTTTCCCTTTGCCCTTTTTCTTGAAACTACTGGTCTTGTTAACCATCAACACTTGATGCTATTTCTTGATTTCTACCTTCGCCGATTTTAGCATCGCGAAGAGTTTGGGAATTACTTTCGTTATCCCTTGCATATTATAGTTCATCACTAAGTTCTAGTAACTTGGTGATAGTGATTAGAGAACTTTGTCAATTACTATCTTATCTGGAAGATTAGCTCCCACTTGATTCAAGAAATTGTAGTACCCAGACAATCTGAGCACATGCTCACTAGTTGAGCTATTCTCCTCCATCTTGTACGCAAAGTACTGTCAGAGATCTTCTACCTCTCGACATGGGCATGAGTATAAAATACTAATTTCAACTCTTAGAGCATCTTATATGCTCTGTGCTGTTCAAATCGTTTTTGAAGTCCCGGTTCTAAGCCGTAAAGCATGGTGCACTAAACTATCAAGTAGTCATCATACCGAGCTTTACCAAAAATTCATAACGTCTGTATCTGCTCCTATAATAGGTCCGTCACCTAACGGTGCTTCAAGGACATAATTCTTCTGTGCAGCAATGAGGATAATCCTCAGATCACGGACCTAGTCCGCATCATTGCTACTATCATCTTTCAACATAGTTTTTCTCTAGGAACATATCAAAAATAAACGGGGAGCTATATCGCGAGCTATTTATCTACAACATAGTTATGAAAACACTATCAGGACTAAGTTAATGATAAATAAAAGTTCAATTAATCATATTACTTAAGAACTCCCACTTAGATAGACATCCCTCTAGTCATCTAAATGATCACGTGATCCAAATTAAGTAAACCATGTCCGATCATCACGTGAGATGGAGTAGTTTTCAATGGTGAACATCACTATGTTGATCATATCTACTATATGATTCACTCTAACCTTTCGGTCTCTAGTGTTCCAAGACCATATCTGCATATGCTAGGCTCATCAAGTTTAACCTGAGTATTCCGCGTGTGCAAAACTGGATTGCACCCATTGTATATGAACATAGAGCTTATCACACTCGATCATCACCTAGAGTCTCGGCACGATTAACTGTCGCAACGGTGAATACTCAGGGAGAACACTTATACCTTGAAATTTAGTGAGAGATCATCTTATAATGCTACCGCCGAACTAAGCAAAATAAGATACATAAAGGATAAACATCACATGCAATCAAAATATGTGACATGATATGGCCATCATCATCTTGTGCCTTTGATCTCCACCTCCAAAACACCGTCATGATCTCTATCGTCACCGGCATGACACTATGATCTCCATCATCTTGATCTCTATCAACGTGTCATCACATGGTCGTCTCACCAACTATTGCTTTTGCAACTATTGCTATCGCATAGCGATAAAGTAAAGTAATTATACGGCGCTTGCATCTTATGCAATAAAGATACAACCATAAGGCTCCTGCCAGTTGCCGATAACTTCAACAAAACATGATCATCTCATACAACGATTTATATCTCATCACGTCTTGACCATATGACATCACAACAAGCCCTGCAAAAACAAGTTAGATGTCCTCTACTTTGTTGTTGCAAGTTTTACATGGCTGCTATGGGCTAAGTAAGAACTGTTCTTACCAACGCATCAAAAACCACAACGCGGTATAGTGATTGCTTTTTGATCTTCAGAAAGAACCCTGTTCATTGAATCCGATTCAACTAAAGTTGGAGGAACAGACACCCACTAGCCACCTGTGTGCGAAGCACGTCGGTAGAACAAGTCTCGCGTAAGCGTACGCGTAATGTTGGTCTGAGCCGCTTCATCCAACAATACCGCCGAATCAAGAATCAACTAGTGATGGCAAGTAATATGTATACACCAACGCCCACAACTCCTTTGTGTTCTACTTGTGCATATAACATCTATGCATAGACCTAGCTCTGATACCACTATTGGGGAACACAGTAATTTCAAAATTTTCCTACGCACACGCAAGATATATCATGGTGATGCATAGCAACAAGTTGGGAAGAGTGTTGTCCACGTACCCTCCTAGACCATAAGCGGAAGCATTATCACAACGCGGTTGATGTAGTCGTACGTCTTCACGATCCGACCGATCCTAGTACCGAAAGTACAACACCTCCGCGATCTGCACACGTTCAGCTTGGTAACGTCCCATGAACTCTCGATCCAGCTGAGTGTCGAGGGAGAGCTTTGTGAGCATGACGGCGTGATGACGGTGATGATGATGCTACCGGAATAGGGTTTCGTCTAAGCACCGCTATGATATGACCGAGGTGGATTACGGTGGAGGGGCACCACACACGGCTAAGGGATCAATGATAAACTTTGTGTGTCTATGGGGTGCCCCCTGGCCACATATATAAAGGATGGAGGGAGGAGGAGGCCGGCTGAGCGAGTCCTGGATTAGGGGATCACCGGACAGCCGGACTATCTCCATTGGCCGAACTGTTAGACTATGAAGATACAAGATTGAAGACTTCGTCTCGTGTCCAGATGGGACTCTACTTGGCGTGGAAGGCAAGCTAGGCAATACGTATATGGATATCTTCTCCTTTGTAACCGACCTTGTGTAACCCTAACCCTCTCCGGTGTCTATATAAACCGAAGGGTTTTAGTCCGTAGGACAACAATCACAACATACAATCATACCATAGGCTAGCTTCTAGGGTTTAGCCTCTCTGATCTCGTGGTAGATCTACTCTTGTACTACCCATATCATCAATATTAATCAAGCAGGATGTATGGTTTTACCTCCATCAAGAGGGCCCGAACCTGGGTAAAACATCATGTCCCTTGCCTCCTGTCACCATCCGGCCTAGACGCACAGTTCGGGACCCCCTACCCGAGATCCACCGGTTTTGACACCGACATTGGTGCTTTCATTGAGAGTTCCTCTGTGTCGTCGCCATTAGGCTTGATGGCTCCTACTATCATCGATAGCGATGCAGTCCAGGGTGAGACTTTCCTCCCCGGACAGATCTTCATAATCGGCGGCTTTGCACTGCGGTTTAATTCGCTTGACCATATGGAACATATTGAAAGCTACACCCCTAGTCGCCAGGTCAGATTTGGAAGTTTGAACTACACGCCCGACATCCGCGGAGACTTGATCTTCGATGGATTCGAGCCACAGCCGGGCGCGCTGCACTGTCGCGATGGGTATGACCTAGCTCTGCCGCCGAACAGTACCCCAGAAGCCGCGCCCGCGTCAGCTCCGACCCTTAAATCGGAGCCAACTGCACCAATCGAGGACGGGTGGTTAGAAACCGCCTTAGGGGCTGCAGTCTCAACGGCGATCGAGCCGAACACCAGCCTACACCTCTGCGCAGCCCGTGACTCCAAGGTGTCGGACTCTTTTCCGGACTCCGAGCCATCCACGCCCCTGCCAATCGAATCCGATTGGGCGCCGATCACGGAATTCACCGCCGCAGATATATTTCAGCACTCGCCCTTCGGTGACATTTTGAATTCACTAAAGTCTCTCTCTTAGTCAGGAGAGCCCTGGCGGGATTATGGCCAACAGGATTGGGATGCGGACGACGAAGAAATTCGGCGCCCACCAACCACCCACTTAATAGCCACTGTCGATGACTCAACCGACATGCTCGACTTCGACTCCGAAGACATCGACGATATGGACGACGATGCGGGAGGCGAAGAGGAACCACCGCCCACAGGGCGCTAGACGTCCGCCTCATCATATGACGTATACATGGTGGACACACCAAAAGAAGACGACGACGAGGAACGGAAGGACGCACCGAAGGCTTGTTCCCTCGAGAAGCAGTCAAAGCGGTGGCGCAAGTCCTGCCCCAAGTCCCGCCTCGGCAGAAATAATGATCATATAGACCCAGCATTGGAGCAAGGAGAACCACTGCCGTACTACGGCAATACGGAGAATCAAACCGAACAAACTAAATTTGTCAAAGATAATAGTCCGGACGACATAACGCCGGACAGGCACCCGGAGCAGCATAATGCCCATCAAAAGCTTGTTGTCACCGCGAGGAGTCTAAAAAAGCAGAAGCATAGGCTCAAGGCTGCTAGGACACACTCTAAATCAGATGGAGTAAAGTACTCAACACAGCAGCGAAGTACGGCATCAATCGCCCCACCAAGAGCTACCCAAAGCGGAAGTTGCTACCTGAATTCGATGAGGAGGCCTCAGACCCCCCACAACCAAAAATCAAAACAGCCACATGGCCGGATAGACGACCTCACGTTCAATGTCGAGCGGCAAACAACGCCACGAACAAGCCAATACGCGATACACGCGAGGGCTCGCACCAAAAGGACGACGCAACCAGATCCATCTATGGACCACGCAAGCGCGCCCCGGCATATGATGTAACACAACAAATATCTGAGCAACGCGGTACACCCAGATACAGGGGTGCCGCACACCCCCTATGTTTCATCGACGAGGTGCTGGACCATGAATTTCTAGAGGAATTCAAACCCGTAAACATAGAGGCATACGACGGAACAACAGACCCTGGGGTCTGGATTGAGGACTATATCCTCCATATCCATATGGCTTGAGGAGATGATCTCCATGCCATCAAGTACTTACCGCTCAAGCTCAAAGGGCCAGCTCGTCACTGGCTTAAAAGCCTCCCCGAAAACTCCATTGGAAGCTGGGAAGAGCTCAAGGACGCTTTTCGAGCAAATTTTCAAGGGACTTATGTCCGACCTCCGGACGCGGACGATTTGAGTCATATAACTCAACAGCCCGGAGAGTCAGCTCGAAAACTTTGGAACATGTTTCTTACTAAAAAGAACCAAATTGTCGACTGTCCGGACGCCGAAGCCTTAGCAGCTTTTAAGCATAGCATCCATGACGAATGGCTTGCCAGACACCTCGGCCAAGAAAAGCCGAGAACAATGGCAGCATTAACAAGCCTCATGACCCGCTTTTGCGCGGGCAAGGACAGCTGGCTAGCCAGATGCACCACCAGCGACCCCAGTACATCTGAAGTTAGAGATGGAAATGGGAAATCACGGCACAACAGCAATAACAAACGGCCGGAATAAAGAAGACAGCATGAAGAGCACGACAGTAAACGCCGGATTCAAAAGCTCTTGGCCGGGTCAGCAAAAGCCGCCCTGTAAGGGCGCCAGAGACGAACTGTCCAGCCTAAACAAAATTCTGGACCAAATATGTCAGATCCATAGCACCCCTGGTAAACCCGCTAATCATTGCCACGGAGAATGTTGGGTCTTCAAGCAGTCCGGCAAGCTCAACGCCGTACACAAGGGGGAGGACACACCAAGCGAAGACGAAGATGAGCCTCCCAAGCAAGATACTGGGGAACAAAAGAAATTTCCACTAGAAGTCAAAACAGTAAACGTGTTACACGTGATCAAGGGAAGAAACAAAACGGCACTCCCAGAAAAATATGCCCAAGGGCCTATCACTGCAGAGCCCTGCCACTGGTCGTCTCAACCGATCACTTTCGACCATCGTGATTACTCAGCAAGTATCCGTCGTGCAGGATGGGCTGCCATGGTATTAGACCCAAATATTGACGGACACCACTTCGCACGAGTCCTGATGGATGGTGGCAGCAGTCTAAACCTGATATACCAGGATACAATCCGCGAAATGGGGATAGATCCAACAAAAATTTGCCAAAGCAATACTACCTTTAAAGGAGTAACGCCAGGCCCAAGGGCTCATTCCACGGGTTCCCTGCTACTAAAGGTCATATTCGGCTTCCCTGATAACTTCCGTAGCGAACATTTAACCTTCCACATCGCTCCGTTCCAAAGTGGCTATCAAGCACTACTCGGACGTGAAGCTTTCGTTCGCTTTAATGCAATACCGCACTACGCTTCCCTCACACTCAAGATGCCCGGCCCACGTGGCATCATTACAGTGAACGGAAGTATTAAGCGATCGTTGCGCGCCGAAGGCAGCCGCACACCAAAAACGGCCTGACCAACTAAAGCATTTAACAGGTCGTCAAGACCTTGGACACGGTTAGACGAGTCCAGCACAACTATATGTAATTCAAACCGGACTTTTACTCATCTTGAATTATACATGGTTTCTTTAAAAACTATCCTTTTGCACGACATCTTTTTCACCTAAGTTCCTCTCTTTTATAGATGATCATCATGCTACACCCGTCCAGGATACGGCACAACAGAGACACAGGCGCAGACGTGCAGCAGGGACCCGCTCCAAGGATTCTTTTTAGATTAAGACCCTGCGTAAACCTTTTTTACTGTCTCTTGTTGATACATATCCACCGAATTCTCAGCACAGTTGAGAAGGATGCTGACGTCTTGGCATGTGGCCATGTCAGAATAATGCACGTACCTGGAGAGAAGGGGCTTCTTACAAAGGGCACTATTTAGGCCCGGTTTATACCATAAAGACCGAATACCTTAGGGAGTGTTCGGCATCGCGAGTTTGGCCTTATATGCATCAGCTCCGAATCATTGTCTTTGGTCAAATGTTGGGTTTGCCCGGCTCCTATGTTTTGGTGCCTTACGTTTCGCTTTATCGGCTAAGGTAGCACTAGTAGAACTACTGCGATTGTGCCCTGGTTCATCCGGACGAGCACCTCAGTAGAGAAAGCCAAAAACTGACTGTCATGATATAGCGTGAGACTGGTCAACAACTCGATGACCTATCGGAATGTTAGAATTCCTCCGCCTTAACGAAGGGCCGTTTTCCGGCCAGGCATGTACGCACCCCACGATCGGGAGAGTATGGAGCCACCAGGGGCTATCTAGTAGCCCCACTGTCAAACTCCTATGGCTAAGTGAAAGTGTTAAAGCATTATAGTCCGGTTGCCTTGTTCGCCACGCTATCACCTCCTTAATAGGACCAAGACATTGGGTTAAGTGTGAACACGCGTTTTTTGCGAGCACCTCCACATTATATGCGTGGGGGTTGAAGCCAACGGCTGCAATCTTTCAGGTTATACACATGTATACATAAACGGCCGCACATGAGGCATCATACTACTTTCGGGCAAAAGTATAAACATGGCCATATAAAACTTCATAAAAGCATTGTGTTTACAATGAAAATACATATCACTCAAACATAATATTCTTCGAGCACTGGGCCTCTATAAAACGAGCACCCTCAATAACTTCCTCGAAATAATGCTCGGCAGCCACTCGGCCTATGGCCGAACCCTGCGCCGCAACTGTGGTAGCTTCCATCTCCGCCCAGTATGCTTTAACACGGGCAAGGGCCATCCGCGAGCCTTCTATGCACGCCGACCGCTCCATCGCATTAATGTGCGGCACCGCACCAAGGAACTTCTGCACTAAGCTAAAATAGCTGTTCTGCTTTGGCTTTTCCGGCCATAGCTGATCCACAACAGACCTCATGGCGAGTCCGGACAACCTATTCAGTTCAGCCCATTCGGCTAGCTGGCCAGTCAATGAAAGCGGACGCTCTGGAACGTGGAATTGCGACCAGAATAGCTTCTCGACTTAACGATCTGTCTGACCTTGGAAGTACTTGGCTGCATCAGCAGCACTCGCCGCCAAATCCATATACGCATCTGCTGAACTCCACAGCCGATCCAGAGGGGCATACCGTGGATCTCTGAACTTCCTCCGTAACATGAAGGGTTTCCCAGCCGTAATATCCCCGGCTTCTCGCAACTCCTCCTTCTTCGCTCTCATAGCAGAACGGGTGTCTTTGTCCGCCGCCGTGGCCTTCTCAAGGTTCGTTGCCTTCGCTCGGTTTTCTTTTTCAAGGACCCAACAACGGTCGGCAGTGTCTTTTAGTTCTACAGGCATCTTGGCCATATTCTCTTGGCTCTCGCAATGTGCGGCCTTCTCAGCTTTCAACTCTTCGGCCACCTTCAAAGCAGCCGCATTACTAATCCTCGCTTGTTCCTTGGCTCGGGCAAGTTCTGCCCGCAAGGCTTCCACGGTGGCAGCTCCATCTGCAGTCACAACATATTAAAGATACTAGCATTATGCTGCTCTTACTATGTGGAATTCACCAGATAATAACACTTACCCTGTGCCTCGTCAAGCCTCTTGTTAACAAGCTCGATGTCGGCGTCTGCCGCATCCAGTTGCCGTTTTAATTTGGCAAACTCACTAGTCTGGCTAGCCACTGGAGCTTCCACCACCTGCACATAGGGGCAGTCTGATTGCCTGGGAATATGATCCTCTGTTCGCCGCCGTTCTCGACGACAACCAGAGTCTCAGGGGCTACTATCTACACAGGGCACACCTAACATGTGCAGTACTATCACATATTATCTCACGTACCTCAAAGCCTGTTAGTAGACTCATAAAAGCTTCATGTAATCCGCTTTCTGCGGACGAGATTCTCTCCATCACCGTACTCATCAGCATACGGTGTTCTTCTGAGATGGCCGCTCGCCCCACCAACTCCCTCAGAATGTCCGACCGCACACCAGACGGTGCCGGACTCTTTTGTCTGCTCTCTTCAGGAGCCGGACGCTGGGGACTTCGAGGGTCTATGGGATTATCTTCTGGCCTCACCGGATCCGGAGAGGCCCTCCATGACGACACTTCAGGGTTGCCCGCTTCTTGAGCGGAGAAGTCCAGGGGAGGCGTTTCGCTCTCCATCATCTATGGAAGAAGATCCCCCGAAGACGAGCTCAGCTGAGAGGGGCCAAGGCCCGAACTGCAAGATATATGCGGTGGTTATTCTCTCAGAAAAAAGATAGCATACCTTTACTATTAAAGTATTTTGGATCACTTACAACTCGTTGGAGGGCTGATCCCCCCATGGACTTTGTGCGGCACAAGCAACCCCCGAGGCAGGACCCTCTCTGGGAGACTTCTTCTCCCGTTTGGAGGCTTTGGCTTCCGGATCCTCGGAAGCAGTCCTTTTCCTCCCCCGATTGTCCTCCTTTGTGGAGACGCTCGTTCCCTCCGTTGGAACGGGCAGTGATGGGATGCCCGCGTCCGCCCGTATTATCCCCCCCGGTATCTTCCTTCAAGGGCTCCGGGCAAGGTGCGACCTCGAGCATCTTTTCCAATAACGGATTTTCCAAACCCTCAAGGAGGGGGGCCAAACACCGAATCATCTTCGCCTTTGTTAGCCAGTCCTGGTCAAAGAGCGAACTCTCAGAAATAACTTCGAATAAAAGACAGTGTGTTCGGCTAGAGGATTTCTTACTTGTTCGGCGGTGCGATTACTTCTTAGGCCCACGTCCTCGGTAATATCCGGACATTCTACTTGAGGTCCGAAGTATGACTTGTACATCTCCTCGTGTGTCAGGCCGAGGAAACTTTGAATGGCACGTGGTCCCTCTGGGTTGAACTCCCACAAGCGAAGGGGCCGACGTTTGCAAGGCTGGACTTGACGAACCAGCATAACTTGTATTACCGCAACCAAATTAAAATCTCCCTCGAAGAGATCTCGGATGCAGCTTTGCAGTGTAGGCATGTCCTTGGATGGACCCCAACTCAGACCTCTGCTAATCCATGACATCAGTTGTGGTGGGGGGCCCGAGCGGAAAGCAAGGGCAGCCGCCCACTTGGCACTTCTGGGAGCTGTGACGTAAAACCACTCCCGCAGCCATAATTCGGACACGTCTGGGAAGGAACCTTTCGGCCATGGAGCTCCTTCCATCTTGCCTATTGATGCACCTCCACACGCTGCATGCCCCTCGATCATCTTCGGCTTCACTTCAAAGGTCTTCAGCCACAAGCCGAAGTGAGGGGTGATGCGGAGGAAGGCCTCGCACACGACAATAAATGTCGAGATGTGGAGAAAGGAGTCCAGAGCTAGATCATGGAAATCTAGCCCGTAATAGAACATCAAACCCCTCACGAAGGGATCTAGAGTGAGGCCTAGACCTCGGAGGAAGTGGGAGATGAACACGACGTTCTCGTTGGGTTCGGGCGTAGGGATGATCTGCCCTCGAGCAGGCAGCCGATGCGAAACCTCGGCGGTCAGGTATCTGGCCTCCCTCAACTTCTTAATGTCCTCTTCCGTAACGGAGGAGGGAGTCCATCGGCCTTGAAGGCTGGATCCGGACATGGTTGAAGATCCGGAGCACCTAACCAAGGCTTTGGGTGTTATAACTCGAGGCGAGGGAAGGGTTCGATTGAGCACGAGAGGGAAAAAGCAAAAACCTTTTCCCTTTATAAAGAAGGTGAATATCAAGCGTCCTCTTTGTAGCCGTTTAGGACTTGCCTATAATCTAGGAGTCCTAGACACGGTTGGGTTACCCACGACCCATTAATGAGAATCCCGCAATTGAGGGAACACGATCTCCGCTTCAGCAAGATGTGTCAAGAAACCGCCTCGCGTTATGTGTGGAGAAACGGTTCGAATAATCACCGGGCCATGACATAACGTCGTGCTGCCAAAACAAGCCAGCAAATTAGATCTGCGAAAGTATTATTCTCTCTACTGTGGAATGTGGAACTTATTTTGCAGGGTCGGACACTATCCTCGTATTCAGATTCTTCTGTGATGTATTCGGAGAAGGAACCCGCCTTGCAATGCCGAAGACAATACTGCGCGCCGGACTCATCGTCATTGAAGCCTGGTTCAGGGGCTATTGAGGGAGTCCTGGATTAGGGGGTCTCCGGATAGCCGGACTATCTCCATTGGCCGGACTGCTAGACTATGAAGATACAAGATTGAAGACTTCGTCTCGTGTCCGGATGGGACTCTACTTGGCCTGGAAGGCAAGCTAGGCAATACGTATATGGATATCTCCTCCTTTGTAACCGACCTTGTGTAACCCTAACCCTCTCCGGTGTCTATATAAACCGAAGGGTTTTAGTCCGTAGGACAACAATCACAACATACAATCATACCATAGGCTAGCTTCTAGGGTTTAGCCTCTCTGATCTCGTGGTAGATCTACTCTTTTACTACCCATATCATCAATATTAATCAAGCAGGACGTAGGGTTTTACCTCCATCAAGAGGGCCCGAACCTGGGTAAAACATCGTGTCCCCTGCCTCCTATCACCATCCGGCCTAGACACACAGTTCGGGATCCCCTACCCGAGATCCGCCGGTTTTGACACTGACACCGGCCCTCATAGGGCGCGCCCAAAGTGTGGAGTCCTACTAGGACTCCCTGGTACTAGTAGGATTCCACTTCCCACAAGGAATAGGAAAAAAGGAAGGGAGAAGGAGAAGGAACCAAGGGGGCGCCCCCTTCCCTAGTCCAATTCGGACCAGTCCCTGGGGAAGGGGCGAGGCCACCCTTGAGGCCTTTCTCTCCTTTCCCGTATGGCTCATTAAGGCCCAATACGAATTCCCGTAACACTCCGGTACTTCAAAAAATACCCGAATCACTCAGATCCTTTCTGATGTCCGAATATAGCCTTCCAATATATCGATCTTTACGTCTCGACCATTTCGAGACTCGTCGTCATCTCCCCGATCTCAACTGGGAGTCCAAACAAACTTCGGTCATCAAATCACATAGCTCATAATACAAATTGTCATAGAATGTTAAGCGTGCGGACCCTATGGGTTTGAGAACTATGTAGACATGACCGTGACTCATCTACGGTCAATAACCAATAGCGGAATCTGAATGCTCATATTGGCTCCTACATATTCTACGAAGATCTTTATCCGTCAAACCGCATAACAACATACATTGTTCCCTTTGTCATCGGTATGTTACTTGACCGAGATTCAATCGTCGGTATCTCAATACCTAGTTCAATCACGTTACCGGCAAGTCTCTTTACTCGTTCCGCAATGCAACATCCCTTAACTAACTCATTAGTCACATTGCTTGCAAGGCTTATAGTGATGTGCATTACCGAGAGGGCCCAGAGATACCTCTTCGATACACGGAGTGAAAAATCCTTACCTCGATCTATGCCAACTCAACAAACACCATAGGAGACACATGTAGAGCATCTTTATAATCACCCAATTACGTTGTGATGTTTGATAGCACACAAGGTGTTCCTCTGGTATTCGGGAGTTGCATAATCTCATAGTCAAAGGAACATGTATAAGTTATAAAGAAAGCAGTAGCAATAAAATTAAACGATCATTATGCTAAGCTAATGGATGGGTCTTGTCCATCACATCATTCTCTAATGATGTGATCCCGTTCATCAAATTACAACACATGTCCATGGCTAGGAAACTTAACCATCTTTGATTAATGAGCTAGTCAAGTAGAGGCATACTAGGGACACTCCGTTTGTCTATGTATTCACACATGTACTAAGTTTCTGGTGAATACAATTCTAGCATGAATAATAGACATTTATCATGGTATAAGGAAATATAAATAACAACTTTATTATTGCCTCTAGGGCATATTTCCTTCACACACTCGTGTGGTCACTTGCAACTTCTAGGCCAACCAGCCATGCACCTGCGTGGTGGCATGCCTCGTCACCTTGGATGGGCGTCGATGCAAGGCGAGGCGGCGATGGACGGGATAGCCTCCTTTACCGCCCCCGATAAAGCAAGAGGACACATAGGTGATGCATTAAATGTGTTTTGTCCTAGGATGTCAGGAGATAAACTTGTGCATTGTACATACTTTCCACCTCCTGTGTGCCACTATGGCGACCCCTTTGACATATAAAAGGAGGCCCGAGGCGTGCTGAGGAAGGATTCAGACTTTTTGGACTGGGCATGCACCGCAACTAGTTCAAGAACTCAAGAACACTAAATACACACAAAGCAAAACTAGGGTTTTACGTATCGCTTGCAGCCCGAACCTGGGTAAAAATCCCACCGAGTTGATCTTCTAGACCTGCTCTTTGCGCCGCCCCACGCCCTGCAACCGTAGAAGGGATCCCGTCGACGGATCGTATAGGTGTCGTTCCAGAACCCTGACATCTTTGGCGCGCCAGGTAGGGGCGCTGAGGCTGTGAAAATCTGGTTTTGAAGGCAACCCATCGACTCCTCCATCACGATGGCTCGAGAGAAGAAGGTGACGCCTATCAGCCACGCTCTGGTGCCATCGGCTAGGCAGGGCGGTGCTGTCCATAGCCGCAACAACCATCCGCGTGGCGACAAAATGCTAAGTCACATGAAACCTTGTGCAGTTTTCCTTTTTTTATAGGGCTATCTTCCTCGAAAGAGCTTGCTCCTTGTGTGGAAAACCTGCAAGCAAGGGAACCCTTCCGCTATTGGCAACACCCATGTTCCGTTTTGAGTCCGCTCGACGAAACAGGCAGCTGCGCCGAGAACGGCAAGGTGATTTGCCCGGCAGCAAGCACCCCCCGGCGGGCTGCTAAGGATCCATTCCTCAAAGCACCACAGCATGGGTTTATGCACCGGCAAACCTGTCCAACTAGGCGTAGGGTGTGTACATACAAAGAAAGATCAAACAGGAAGATAGCATGCTTCATTTCAAAGTACTGTAGAGTTATATTACATCGATGCACTCTTCGAGCGCCGTGAGGTCTGTGCCCTCCGGCAACCTCTCAAGCGCATTAGCGAAGTCGACATTGGGGTTCTAGAATGCCATCTTGGTGAGCACCTTGGTCAGGGCACCCCGGCAAAGCCTCTGGGAGCCATTTGACAGATAGGTCGCTCGGTTGGAGCGGAGCCGTTCCAGAGTATCGATGACGCCCTCGAAGAACAAGATCAACCTGGCATTGGGGCTCATGTTCGGCTCCTGGGAGTACCTGATATCCGGCATGCCCATGACGGCTAGCTGCGCAGTGAGCCTCTTGGCAACATTGGCGAGACGGCTGATCCAGAGGTTTATGTTGCCCGCATATTCCTTATGGGTGGCGGCGTCATCGCTCCACAACTGCTTCTTGGTCTCCTGGGCCTTGATCAGGGTCTCCTCCCGGGTCGTGACCTCTGAAAGCATCCCCTCCAAAGCGCCCACCTGCAGCTTCAGATTGTCAATGGAGCTGTTAGCCTTAGAGAGACGCTCGGTCTGGTCAGAGACGGTGACCTGCGAATCCGCCAGAGAACGGTTGGCCGCGTCCCTCTCCTCCGTCAGCCCTGAGACCTTCTTCTTCAGCTCCTCACGCTCCAGCTCCAGCTTCTCCACCTTGCCAGCGTGGTCCAGGGCCAAAGCATTGAGTGCGTCCTTGTGCTTCTGCTCCAGCTCCTGGGTCCGCTGCACAACAATATTCCCAACCTCCTCGTCCTTGCCGCGGAGCGTGGCGGCAAGCGCCTGCTCACGTGCAACGAGGTCTTCCTCCTGGCTGTCAAGCAGAGCTTGCTGCTGCTGCCGAGAAGCTTCATCCTTGGCGGTCTGTTCCTTCGCCGCCTCTTGGACCTTCTCATTGTTAGCCTATTCCCTCTTGTGCTCATCCAGCTCACCCTGGGCAGTCATTAGCTCTTCCCAGGCCTCGCCAAACCAGACCTGCGTCTAGGCAACGCGCTCCTAAAAATCCGCCTCCACCTTGTCCACCACCGCCATCCTGGACTTCACCTTGTCCTGGCTGGCATGGTGGAGCGCTTGGAGCTTCTGGAAGTCAGCGCTCATAGCCCGAAGAAGCTGCTCCTCCTAGGAATTGTCACCGCCGGTGCTCGGTTCATCGACAACCTGGAGCCCGGCGGTGGCGAGCACATCATCATCAAGCACCTCCCCTTCAGCTGGTGCTCGCCATCCTTGGCAGGCAAACAAATAGGTCATCGCCCATCCTCAGGTACTTTCCCGGGGCAGGGGCTGCAGGGGAGGAAGGTTGGTCGTTAGCCATCTCCTCCTTGGCAGGCTCCTCGGTGGCCTCCCCAGCAGGCCCCTTGCTGGGCTCCTCGGCAGCGGCCTTGCCTAGCTAGCTCCCCGGCAGGCCCCTTGCCGGACTCCCCAGCAGCGATCCCACCGGTCTCCCCGGCAGGCCCCTTGCCGGCCTCCTCGGCGCCGGACTTCGCGGTTTCCTCAACCGTGATCTTGGCGGCCTCAGCTTTGGCGTCCTTGGCGACCTCCCCAATGACAGTGTCGATGTCCTCATGGTCCATCGAGGGAGGGTCTAGAAACCCGAAAGGAGAATGAAACAAGGACACGAACAGAAAAAAGAGAGATGGGAGGCGGGCCACTTATCCGTGCCAAGCTGGGAAGAAGTGGTTCCCTCCCCGCCAACGTTTGTGGCCGGGACAAAGCCGCCAGCGCGCATGCTTGCCTCCTTATCCTCCTTGTCCATGCGCGTGGGCTCAGTGGAAGGCGCCCTTGCCGGGGATGCCCCTCTGGGTGGCGTGGTTGACGAGGGCGGCGAGTCGGGGGTGGCCCTCAATGGTTCCTCCTGTTGCCGCTCTCCTCCTGCAAACCTAGCAAGGTCAGCACCAAGGATTCGTGCCCCAACACCCGTCGATGAGGAATGAGTGATGAACTCATGCTGGGGCTGAGGCAGGGGCTGCGCTGAGGGTTGTTGTCCGGGCTGATCAACACCAGCTCCGGCGTGCGAGGGGTGCTCGCCGGGGGCTTGTCGCCCGTCGGAGCCCTGGACCTCTTCGTCGTCCTCTGGTCCAGCATCTCCGTGTCGCTGCAAAGATAAGATCAAGTTAGGAAAGATGACGCAAGCTGAGGGTCCGAAATGATGAAGGGCGAGATCCTTACTTGTCCTCATCTGCTTGCCTCCTCTTCCTCTTCGGGCTGAAGGACCCGAGGTCCAAGTGGGCCTCTAGGGCGGCGTCCGCGGGGGGAGGGGAAGGCAAAGGCGTCCTGCGCCACTTGGATGAGGAAGAAGTGGAGGTCGCGGCCTTCTTCGGTATTGCAGTCCTTGTCTGGCGCACGGGCTGCTCCTGGACCTCTTGCCGGTGCGTGGTCCTGCCAGGCCGGACCGGCTCGCCGGAGCTAGCCCGCCATAGGACGCGTTTTCTCTTCGGGGCCAGGGGGTCCTCCGCCTCGGTCTTCTCTTCGGCCGACTCCTCGACCACATCTTCAAAAAGGGGGGCCCCAGCACCGGTGTCGCTGGATCCCCTGGCAAACCCCGCCCACTCGGCGAACTCTTTCTCTTATGAGGCCATGTCGGCCTCGCCCTCCATGGTGCCGATGCTGCCGGCCTCCATAGCAAGGGCCGCCTCCTCCGCCCTGGCGGTGATGTATGCCAGCTCTTCCAGAGTAGTGTCGTGGATGAGTAGTGGCTCATAGCGAACATACCTCTCTGACAGGTTGTCAAAGAATGCTTGCACCCACTCCACTTCCGGCTCAGCCCAGGTTGGATCGAGGCCGTCCGTGTTGAAGTTCGGCATCATGGCGATGATGGCAATCTGGCGAGAGTTGTTGCTTCCTACCTCTTGACCACTGCGTTGGTTTTCCCTTGATGAGGAAAGGGTGATGCAGCAAAGTAGCGTAAGTATTTCCCTCAGTTTTCGAGAACCAAAGTATCAATCCAGTAGGAGACTACATGCAAGTCACCTCGAACCTACACAAACAAATAAGAACCTCGCAACCAACGCGATAAATGGGTTGTCAATCCCTTCACGGTCACTTACGAGAGTGAGATCTCATAGATATAATAAGATAAATATTTTTGGTATTTTTATGATATAGATTGAAAGTAAAGATTGCAAAGTAAAATAGATGGGAAACTTATATGATAGAAGATAGACCCGGGGGCCATAGGTTTCACTAGTGGCTTCTCTCAAGATAGCATAAGTATTACGGTGGCTAAACAAATTACTGTCGAGCAATTGATGGAAAAGTGCATAATTATGAGAATATCTAGGCATGATCATGTATATAGGCATCATGTCCGCGACAAGTAGACCAAAATGATTCTGCATCTACTACTATTACTCCACACATCGACCGCTATCCAGCATGCATCTAGAGTATTAAGGTCATAAGAATAGAGTAACGCATTAGGCAAGATGACATGATGTAGAGGGATAAACTCAAGCAATATGATATAAACCCCATCTCTTTGTCCTCGATGGCAACAATACGATACGTGCCTTTCTGCCCCTGCTGTCACTGGGAAAGGACACCACAAGATTGAACCCAAAGCTAAGCACTTCTCCCATTGCAGGAAAGATCAATCTAGTAGGCCAAACCAAACTGATAATTCGAAGAGACTTGCAAAGATAACAAGTCATACATATAATATTTAAGAGAAGAATCAAATATAGTTCATAGATAATCTTGATCATAAACTCACAATTCATCGGATCTCGACAAACACACTGCAAAAAGAATTACATCGAATAGATCTCCAAGAAGATCGAGGCGAACTTTGTATTGAGATCCAAAGAGAGAGAAGAAGCCATCTAGCTAATAACTATGGACCCGAAGGTCTGTGGTAAACTACTCACACATCATCGGAGATGCTATGGTGTTGATGTAGAAGCCCTCCGTGATCGATTCCCCCTATGGCGGAGCTCCGGAAAAGGCCCCAAGATGGGATCTCTTGGGTACAAAAGGTTGCGACGGTGGAAATGTGGTTTCGTGGTGCCCCTGGATGTTTTCAGGGTATAAGGATATATATAGGAGGAAGAAGTAAGTCGGTGGAGCTGCGAGGGGCCCACGAGGTTGGGGGCGCGCCCAGGGGGCAGGAGCGCCTCCCTACCTCGTGGCCTCCTCGCTCCTTTCTTGACGTCTACTCCAAGTCCCCTGGATCACGTTTTTCCAAAAATAACTCTCCCGAAGGTTTCATTCCGTTCGGATTCCGTTTGATATTCCTTTTCTACAAAACACTGAAATAGGCAATAAACAACAATTTGCACGGGCCTTGGGTTAGTAGGTTAGTCCCAAAAATAATATAAAAGTGTAACAAATCCCATTAAACATCCAAAATACATAATATAATATCATGGCACAATAAAAAATTATAGATACATCAGAGACGTATCAAGCATCCCCAATCTTAATTCCTGCTCGTCCTCGAGTAGGTAAATGATAAAAACAGAATTTTTGATGTGGAATGCTACCTAGCATAATTCCCATTGTAATTTTCTTTATTGTGGCATGAATATTCAGATCCGAGAGATTCAAGACAAAAGTTTAATATTGACATAAAAATAAGTATACTTCAAGCATACTAACTAAGCAATCATGTCTTCTCAAAATAACATGACCAAAGAAAGTTCATCCCTACAAAATCATATAGTTTGGTCATGCTCCATTTTCGTCACACGGGAATGCTCTCATCATGCACAACCCCGATGACAAGCCAAGCAATTGTTTCATACTTTAGTAATCTCAAACTTTTTTCAATTTTCACGCAATACATGAGCGTGAGCCATGGATATAGCAGTACGGGTGGAATAGAAAATAATGATGGGGGTTATGTGGAGAAGACAAAAAAGGATAAAGTCTCACATCGACGTGGCTAATCAACGGGCTAGGGAGATGCCCATCAATTGATGTCAACAAGTGGTAGGGATTGACATGCAACGGATGCACTAGAGCTATAAATGTATAAGAGCTCAACAAAAGAAACTAAGTGGGTGTGGCATCCAACTTGCTTTCTCACGAAGACCTAGGGCATTTGAGGAAGCCCATTGTTGGAATATACAAGCCAAGTTCTATAATGAAAAATTCCCACTAGTATATGAAAGTGACAAAACAAGAGACTCTCTATCATAAAGATCATGGTGCTACTTTGAAGAAAAAGTGTGGAAAAAAAGGATAGTAGCATTTTCCCTTTTTATTTCTATTTTTTTGGGACTTTCCATTTTTTTGGGACAATGTTCTATTAATGATGATCATCACACTTCTATTTATTTACAACTCAATGATTTCAACTCGATAGTAGAACAAAATATGACTCTATATGAATGCCTCCAGCGGTGTACCGGGAAGGGCAATGAATCAAGAGTCACGTGTATGATAGATTATACATGGTGGCTTTGCCACAAATACGATGTCAACTACATGATTATGCAAGGCAATATGACAATGATGAAGCGTGTCATAAATGAAACGGTGGAAAGTTGCATGGCAATATATCTCGGAATGGCTATGGAAATGCCATAATAGGTAGGTATGGTGGCTGTTTTGAGGAAGATATAAGGAGGTTTATGTGTGATAGAGCGTATCATATCACGGGGTTTGGATGCACTGGTGAAGTTTGCACCAACTCTCAAGGTGAGAATGGGCGATGCACGGTACCAAAGAGGATAGCAATGATGGAAAGGTGAGAGTGCGTATAATCCATGGACTCAACATTGGTCATAAAGAACTCACATACTTATCGCAAAAATCTACAAGTCATCAAAAACCAAGCATTACGCACATGCTCATAGGGGGATAGATTGGTAGGGAAAGACCATCGCTCGTCCCCGACCGCCACTCATATGGAAGACAATCAAAGAACACCTCATGTTTCAAATTTGTTACACAACGGTTACCATACGTGCATGCTACGGGACTTGCAATCTTCAACACAAGTATTTATCAAATTCACAACTTCTCAACTAGCACAACTCTAATATCATCATCTTTATATCTCAAAACAATTATCAAGTATCAAACTTCTCATAGTATTCAATGCACCTTTTTTATGAAAGTTTTTATTATACCAATCTTGGATGCCTATCATATTTGGACCAATTTTATAGCCAAAGAAAATTACCATGCTGTTCTAAAGGACTCTCAAAATAATATAAGGGAAGCATGAGATATTAATAATTTCTATAAAGCTTAGTCTCTTGCCACTCCTTATTCCATAATCCATCAAACCTTTACCCAAAACTTGAAAACTTCACAACACAAAACTCAACAGAAAATCTTATGAGCTTCGTTATTATAAGAAAACAAACCTCCAGTTAAGGTACTGTAATTAACTCATTCTTTATTTATATTGTTGTTAAACCTACTTTATTCCAACTTCTCTATGGTTCATACCCTCCGATACTAGCCATAGATTCCTCAAAATAAGCAAACAACACAGGAAAAACAGAATCTGTCAAAAACAGAACAGTCTTAAGTAATCTGTAGGTTTCGAATACTTCTGTAACACCAAAAATTCTGAAATAATTTTGTGTACGTGAGGAATTTGTCTATTAATTATCTTCAAAAAGAATAAACCTAATCGCACTCTCTAGTAAAAAAAATAGCAGAAAATCTCGTGAGCGCTAAAGTTTCTGTTTTTTACAGCAAGATCGCAAAAACTTCCCCCAAGTCTTCCCAAAGGTTCTCCTTGGCACAAACAATAATTAAAAGCATAAAACCACATCTAAACAGAGACTAGATGAATTATTTATTACTAAACAGAACACAAAAAGCAATAAACACAAATAAAATTGGGTTGCCTCCCAATAAGCGCTATCGTCTAACGCCCCTAGCTAGGCATTGATAATTTCAATGATGCTCACATGAAAGACAAGAATTGAAGCACAAAGAGAGCATCATGAAACATGTGACAAACACATCTAATTCTAACATACTTCCTATGCATAGGGATCTTATAGGCAAACAAATTATCATAGCAAGCAAAAACTAGCATACGCAAGGAAGCGGAAAGAAACAATAGCAATCTCAACATAACGAGAAGTAATTTAGTAACATGAAAAATTACTACAATCATATTTTCCTCTCTCATGATAATTACATGTGGGATCATAAGAAAATTCAACAAAATAGCTATCACATAACATATTCTTAACACGATCCACATGTATGCAAAGTTGACACTCTTCCAAAATAGTGGGATTAAAATTAACTAAAGTCATGACCTCTGCAAACCCACTTTTATCAAAAATTTCACAAGATTGAACATTCTCCAAATATGTGGGATCTAAAGTTGACACTCTTCCAAACCCACTTTCAATAATATTGCAAACACTATTGTCAATCTCATATTCATCACGGGGCTTAAATAAATTTTCAAGATCAAAACAAGAATCACCCAATTATGATCACTGCAACAAATAGTAGTCATAGCAAAACTAGCAGCCCCAAGCTTGAGGTTTTGCATATCGTTAACACAATTGACATTAAGAGAATTTATAATAACATCATTGCAATCAAAATTTTCATCGAAGGAACTATCAAGCATGGGTGCAATAGCAACGATCTCATGTTTAACATAAGGAACTACATCATTTTCATCTTCATAAATATTGGCATCATGGCCACAAGAATAGAAAGCATCATGTTCATCAAGGGATATTTCAATCAAATCACCAGAATCAAAATTATCTATAGATTCATGCATATCATTATTTTCTTCCGAAGCAATAGTCATTCTTTCAATAAATTCTTTGACATAGACATTATAAGCATAGTTTTCATAGCAATATTTAAGTATGTCAAAAAATTTAGATTCGTAGAAAGTAATATCATACTTTTCAATCGAAGAAGCAACTTCATAAGCACCCTTAAAAGCAACAAATTCTTCAGTTTGTTCTATATCGTAGTAACTATAAACACCCTTTGCGTAAGAAGATAGGATTTCATTATCATTAAACTCAAATAGGTAGGGGAGGTGTTTTTTAGGGTTCTTAGAGCAACAAGTAAAATCATAAATTTCACAAAGATTCCAAGCATAACACAGCAATCTGTTTATTTGATCCCATAAGAGTCTCCCTTTTTTAGACAAACGGTGACGAACAAAATGAGCACGCTCTGGCGGATGTGGGGTTCCGGCAAACCCTTAAGGTTCAAACACTGGGGTGCATGCGAAGTCTTGCCCTCCTACAAATCTACGCTTTAGCTCGCTAAGATCTTGTGGACGAACTCGACGAACTCACAACACAGAAAGAAACGGGGTTTATACTGGTACGGGCCACCGTTGTGGTGTAATACCCTACTCCAGTATGGTGGTGGATTGCCTCTTGGGCTGATGATGAACAGTACAAGGGGAAGAACAACCTCCTGAGGTTGTTCTTGTGCATATCAACTTGTGGTGTGTAGATTCCCTCAAGCTAAGATGAGATCCCCCTCAAGCTCTGATGAGCCCCCAAGCTCAGATGAGCTCCCTCAAGCTAAGATGAGATGCCCCTACTATGGTGGTGGCTAGTCCTATTTATAGAGGCCCTGGTCCTCTTCCCAAATATTGAGCGGGAAGGGAGCCAAGAATGGCGGGCTAATTTGAAGGGGGACAGCTAGTACAAGCTATCCTGACAAAAGGTAGTCTGCGCCTGTGAAAAGCTCTAGGGTGACGCCGTCTTGGGCTCCATGATGACCTCCGCCTTGCCGTCCGCCTGGTCTTGGTCTTGTTGCACCGAAATGGCAACCTTTGCATGAGGCCTCGGTACTCCGCGGCTGCGCTTGCCTCCATTGCACCAAAGGGGAAACAAGGACGCTGCGCGCGCTGGCGCCCGCCTGGTGTCAATCGTCATGGCTCACGTCACGAGAGCCTCGTGAGGTTCGCCTCGCCTTGATATCTCTGCTCCTCGTGAGCCTGCCTAGCTAGGCCACTCCAGAGGAGGTCTTGCGTCGTCCGCCTCGCGAGGCTTGGCCCCTCGCGAGGGTCTTGGATGCTTTGTTAGTGAAGACGGCCCGTACAGCCTGCTGCTTGGCCACGCCGCAGGCCGCAGGCAGGCAAGTCTGAGGACGCCCCGTTCCCAGAACGCCGAGAGTAGCCCCCAGGCCCAAGGTGCGCTCGGGCTTGGCTTCGCGGCAAATCCAAGGGTCAAGTTCGGAGCATCACGGGCCCCCAAAGCCTGCGGCCTCGGTTGACGCGTGGCGGTTGATTGGACGTGGGCATCTCCGCTTCCCCATGTTGCCTTGGCAATTGCATGACTTGACAAGTCCTCGCTTGCTTGCTTCTTCCTCCTTGCTCCCCTGCTTGCTCCAATGGTGCCTACCAGAAGGTTCTCCGTCGAAGAGAAGGGTAAAGCTCTCCGTGACGATCTGGGGCCTCTTCCACCGAAGAAGAGGTCGATCCATCGCCGTGATGAAGCGGCGATGCAAGTGGTGACGAGGCCTTGGTGCAAGCGGCCTCCTCCGGGGTATCCACTACCCCTGTACGCCCAAGCCGAGGGCTCGGGAGGAAGAAGTGACGAGCAGTGCCGCATCCGGGGTCGCCGGGCCACGGCGACGCATGCCGTCCATGTTGTGGACTCCTCGCGCGAGTTGGTGCTGTGGGCGCCGATGCCTCCGAGTTCCTGGATCCGCTTCCCATGGTTCTTCTCCGACGTGATGCCGCCGAGGGGGCCGCTCGAGCTCTGGCTGCAGCATGCTGACTGCAGTGCTCCGGCGACCGGAGCGGAGATCAAAGCGGTCCGCACTGGAAAGATCTTCATGACTCGCGGCTGGGGCGAGGTCGCACGGGTCTATCGTGCGAGGGGCGCCTTCGCGATCCACTTCGACTACGACGGCGCATCCACGCTCTTCTTCAAGGTTTTCGACGCCGAGGGCCGCCGCCTGGAGTTCTGCTCCGGAGAGGAGCGCGAGGCTGATGCATGCTCCGCCCGTGACCACTCCAGCAGCAGCAGCCCTTGGGAGTCCAGCAGCTCTCCTGAGCTCTGCGAGACTCCGGAGACGAGCGACGACAGCTACGTGCCCCCGCGCTTGGAGCAGGGCTGCGGCGTCCGGCCGCCGCCTCTGCTGATCTAGATGGGGTTGGCGCCGGCCTCCCGTGGCCCACTGTTGATGATGGCGTCTGCCAAGAAAGGATATACATAGGATTCCCCTTAGCATCAGCCTTTGTTTCCTGCGAAGAATCATGAATCACCCCGTGGGGGCATGTAAAGATCTGCAATGCCTTTGTACTTATTTCCCTTGTTATGAAGATTTGATGAACGCATGTCCCATTAAGGCTCGGTCCCCCCTTTCTTTCCTCCCGATAGCTTGTTGCTCTACGCTAATGGGTCCTGGTCCCAAGGCGGCTATAGTCGTCGCTGGTATGCCAGGTCGCGATGCCGTGGTCAAGGCCAGGAGGTGCACGGCCTGAGGTCCAGTAAAAGCCCCTGAGGCGCGATGCTCAGGAGGTCCTTCTTAGCACCCAAGTGGCTATGGTAAGGAAAGAAAGGAAGATGACTTGGCCACAATGGGGTTGCGGCATGGTATGAGCGATTACTAGGCCCAAATATTTTACCCGATCCGAGGGCGAGACTTATCTTGTTGACATCGCGGTGATTCCTGATGTTGCGCTAGGGCTGCGCGCCAACTTATGCGACATAGCTAGGCCGGTCCGTACGAGTTTTCCTTCTCCCGAGCTCTTCTTAGCACTCTACGTCCTCAGGTCCCAGCCCTCGAGTGAGCTCGGCCGCCACTGGTATGCCAGGTCACGATGTCGTGGTCAAGGCCAGGGGGTGAGGGCCGGAGAGCCAGTAAGAGCTCCTGAGTCGCGATGCTCAGGAGCCCCCTTTTAACGCGCAAACGAATCGCACGAGAGAAAAGGAGACTCGCGGTGCCGCCTGCTATCCTTCGCGTTGGGTCCCTGTGGACAGGCACAAGAAGAAACACGGTTTGCCGTTATTGTCGCATGTCTGCCGCTGGTTGGTCAGGATGAAGTGAAGTTACTGAGGGCCTAGTGAGGTGACGTGCACGGCGCGTGCCACGAGCCAGAGCTCGCCCACTTAGATTTGTCGGTCGTGGCAGGGACGGACCCATGCACCAGCGCCGTGCCTGTGTAGAGGCCCCGAGGGAGGCGATGATCGAGCAGGTGATAGCAGTTGGCACGTTAAGCATGAAGAGAAGATCAACTTGGATAAATGCAGGAAGATACATGCCACTAGGTCTGGCCCGAGTGGCTTAGGGATGATGCAGCCCGAGGGGTGCCCCTAGCAAGGTAAGCTAAAGACTTAAGCAAAAGGGATACATGCCACAGGGACGGACCCGTGTGGCCTGGGAATAATGCAGCCCGAGGGGCGCTCCCAGCTTAAATGAACTTGGAAGATGTCACCTGGTTCGGTAGACGAAGTAGAGTTGGTGCAGCTGAAGCCACACGTTGAAGGAATGGCTCCTCATGAACCACCGGGACCCTGAGCCTTGGGAGCCTCTGGGGGCTCAGGAGGTTTCCTGAAGACCGTCCCCATCTCCTCCTGAATAGCGTGGAACCTGGCCTCCTGACCCGCCAGGACTTGCCGCTCGTTGCGCTGATAGGCCGACGCCACGCTCGGCAAGCTGAAGGGCATGCGAATGTAGCTGTGTGGTGGACCCTCACAGCGGCCCGCACGTGATGGCCAGAAGCGTTCCTGAGATGCGGCCCTGTTGAGCCTTGGGATGTTGATGCAGACGCGCAGTTTAGCACCCTCGCCTGGATGGTGAGCCGCGCTCGGTGAGCGGCTATCGCCGCGCATGGCTCTCGCGTCTTGTAGCTCTTGGGTGGTCTTGGTGATGAAATCCTGGGTGGTGGGCACTCCTCGCCCTGTGCTCTCCTGAGGAAAGTGTGCCATGAAGCACGCTTCCAAGTGGTGCCCAAGCGCCTCCCTCGTGTGGTTGGCAAGGTCTGAGGCTCTCCAGAAGAGAGCCTCCGAGCCCTGCTCGAGGAGGGCGCTGGGCGCGCTTTCCTATGCGGTGGAGGGAGGCGCCCCTAGAGCGAGCGCAGATCCTGACGAGGCTCCAGACGCGACGCCATCTTCTTGGGGTCCTTCATGGCGCGGCTACTTCTTCTTGGGGGTGGTCTCCGGAGGGCCTTCACTTCTGCTGTCAGGGTTGTCGATTGCTGTGGCTTGGAAGGCGCGCTCACGGGAGCACACCGCATCCCTTTCTTCACATGGGACCGTGATGATTCCCCCGCTTCCTGGCATCTTGAGGACATTGTAGCCATGGTGAGTGACTGCCATGAACTTGGCCAGGGCTGGATACCTGAGGATGGCATTATACGGCAGTCGGATGTGCGCGACGTTGAAGTCGATGAGCTCGGTGTGGTAGTTCTTGCACTCCCCAAAGGTGACAGGCAGGCGGACTTGCCCTATTGGTGTGGTGGAACCATCAGTCACTTGTGAGAAAGGCTTGGTTGGCTGGAGCTGCTCATAGGGCACTTGGAGGTTGTCGAACGTGTCGACGGATAGGAAGTTGAGCCCTGCGCCGCCGTCGATGAGAGTCTTGGTGACTTGCACATTGCTGATGACTGGGGAGCACAGCATAGGTAGTGCGCCAACGGTGGCTGCGCACTTGAGCTGGTCGGCTGAGTTGAAGGTGATGGCGCATTGCGACCACCCGAGCGGGCACGTGGCCTCGAGCTTGGGGAGCGCCGCATTCACCTCCCAAGCGAACTGTTTGAAGATGCGCTGAGAGGCTGGGGCCTGAGCACCGCCCAAGATGCAAGCAATCGCACGCGGCTCCTGCAAGCCCCCAGCACCCTCGTCCTGGTGGTGGTCATCGTTCCTTCTTGGTGGCAGCAACGGGGGAAGACCGGCGTTGCCCTGGGGGCGATTCTCATGAGGCGGGTCCCTCTAGGCGCCCTCACGAGGTTGGTCCTGCCAGCGGTCCTCACGAGGCCGATCGCACCACTCCTGGTGCGGGCCACGGTCGTCCCAGCGTCCGCCTCCGCGGCCGTAGCCCCGGTCGTTGCGCTCGGGGCGTCGACCGAAGCGTCCTTCCCGTATGGCTCTGAGCGCTTGACAGTCCTTGGTGTTGTGGGTGTTCAGGTTGTGGAAGGCGCAGAAGAGACGACCATTCTTGGACGACTCAGGCTGATCTCTGCCTCGCTTGGTGTCGGGCTCCGCTGCGAGCACCACTACCTCTTTGCGCTTCACGTCCTTGGCCTTGGCCTTCTTCTCCTCCACTCCTGCAGCTGGCAGCTCAAGGAGAGAGAGGCGCCCCTCCTCAACTCTTGCGCACTTGGTTGTCAGGTTGAACAGCTCCTGAGATGTGCAAAGCTCCTCATGGATAGCCAGCTCTTCCTTCATCTTGATGTCGCGGACGCCGCTGGAAAACGCGGAGATGATGGCCTCGTCCGTGACCTTGGGGATCTTGAGGCGTGTGTTGTTGAAGCGCTGGATGTACTTCTGGAGGGTCTCTCCTGGCTGTTGCTTGATGCAGCGTAGATCACCCGCGGCCGGTGGGCGGTCACGGGTGCCCTGGAAGTTGGCAACGAAGCGGTTGCGCATCTCATCCCAGGAGGAGATCGAGTTGTGCTGCAGGTTCAGGAGCCAGGAGCGGGCCCCATCCTTGAGAGCCATGGGAAACCAGTTCACCATGACTTTTTCATCGCCGTTGGCCGCTTTGATGCTCAACTCATAGAGCTACAGGAACTCCGCGGGGTCGACAGTGCCGTCGTATCGAGGAGATAGATCTGGCTTGAACTTGCCTAGGCAAGCGATGCTACGCAGTTCCGGGGTGAAGGCACGGCAGCCAGCTATGGTCGCCGGGGCCCGCTTCGGAGGCGGAGCTTGGTCTTGGCGAGGTCCGCGCTGCGCCACTACAGGCGGCACGCGGTCTTGATAAGGTGGTGTAGGGAGCGCCGGTGTAGCTTCTCGTGGCCGCGGGATTTCTTGGCAGCTTCTTTCTTCATGCGCGGGCTCCAGGCGCGGTGGATCACGCCACGGAGGCACGCGCCTTGGTGCCAAGGCACCATCTTGGGGTCGAGGCGGTGGAGGCACACCATGAGCCCCGTCGCTTGCGGCTGGTTGAGGGGGAGGCAGAGAGTGGGACGGCGTCGGAGAGCCCCCTGCGGCACGAACAAGCTCAGCGATGCGGGCGAGCCACTCCTCATAGAGGTCGTCGACGGGGCGGTAACGCAAGAGCTCGTTTGTCGCAATGAGCGCGGCCCGTGCCTCCATGGGAGCATGGTGCGTGTGAGATGAAGAACCGCCAAGGATCAATGATGGAGTAGCAGTGCGGCCGTCCTGCCGTACCGAAGGATGCCTGCTGCTTGTTCCCCACCGGGCCGGTGGTAGCGTTGGCGGCGGGGGACGGAGAACGACGAGGTGGCCCACCAACAGGAGTCTTCTGAGCGATGCAGGCGGTGAGGGAAGCCCGACGCTCAGCTCGAGTACGGTGAGCATCCAAAATGGAAACGACGGAGCGACGGACTGACGTAAAGGAAGCTACGGCGCACCCCTACCTGGCGCACCAAATGTCGGATGTGGGGTTCCGGCAAACCCTTAAGGTTCGAAATCTGGGGTGCGCGCGAAGTCTTGCCCTCCTACTGATCTATGATCTATCTCGCTAAGATCTTGCGAACGAACTCGACGAACACACAACACAGAAAGACACGGGGTTTATACTGTTTCGGGCCACCATTGGGGTGTAATACCCTACTCCAGTGTGGTGGTGGATTGCCTCTTGGGCTGATGATTAACAATACAAGGGGAAGAACAGCCTCCTGAGGTTGTTCTTGTGCGTATCAACTTGTGGTATGTAGATTCCCTCATGCTAAGATGAGATCCCCCTCAAGCTCCGATGAGCCCCCAAGCTCAGATGAGCTCCCTCAAGCTAAGATGAGATGCCCCTACTATGGTGGTGGCTAGTCCTATTTATAGAGGCCCTGGTCCTCTTCCCAAATATTGAGAGGGAAGGGAGCCAACAATGACGGGCTAATTTGAAGGGGGATAGCTAGTACAAGTTATCCTGACAAAAGGTAGTCTGTGCCTGTGAAAGGCTCTAGGGTGACGCCGTCTTGGGCTCCACGATGACCTCCGCCTTGCCGTCCACCTGGTCTTGGTCTTGTTGCACCGAAATGGCAACCTTTGCCTTAGGCCTCGGTACTCCGCGGCTGCACTTGCCTCCTTTGCGCCAAAGGGGAAACAAGGATGCTGCGCCCGCTGGTGCCCGCCTGGTGTCGATCCTCATGGCTCATGTCACGAGAGCCTCGTGAGGTTCACCTCGCCTTGATATCTCCGCTCCTCGTGAGCCTGCCTAGTTAGGCCACTCCAGAGGAGGTCTTGCGTCGTCCGCCTCGCGAGGCTTGGCCCCTCGCAAGGGTCTTGGATGCTTTGTTGGTGAAGATGAGCCGTATGGCCTGCTGCTTGGCCACGCCGCGGGCCGCAGGCAGGCAAGTCTGGGGACCCCCGTTCCCAGAACGCCAACACGCTCATCTAAAGATTTCCCATCAACTAGGCTAGTTGGGGTTTCAGCACGAGCGCATAAGGATCGAAGATGATCGAAGTAGAACACTTTAAGTGGATCCATATCAATAGACTTTTAGTAAGCAAAGATGCAAGAAAATGGAAGGCACAAGGGAACACAAACAAAGATACATATGGGAAGAAGGTGAAGAAAAGGCAAAGGTTTTCGAAAATTGTTTTAGAAGTGGGGGAGAGGAAAACGAGAGGCAAATGGCAAATAATGTAATGCGGGGGATAAGAGTTCGTGATGGGTACTTGGTATGTCTTGACTTGTGCGGAGATCTCCCCGGCAACGGCGCCAGAAATCCTTCTTGCTACCTCTTGAGCACAGCATTGGTTTTCCCTTGAAGAGGAAAGGGTGATGGAGAAAAGTAGTGAAGTATTTCCCTCAGTTTTTGAGAACCAAGGTATCAATCCAGAAGGAGACTACACGCAAGTCAACTCGAACCTACACAAACAAATAAGAACCTCGCAACCAACGCGATAAAGGGGTTGTCAATCCCTTCACGGTCACTTACGAGAGTGAGATCTAATAGAGACAATAAGATAAATATTTTTGGCATTTTTATGATATAGATTGAAAGTAAAGATTGCAAAGTAAAATAGACGGGAAACTTATATGATAGAAGATAGACCCGGGGGCCATAGGTTTCACTAGTGGTTTCTCTCAAGATAGCATAAGTATTACGGTGGGTAAACAAATTACTATCGAGCAATTGATAGAAAAGTGCATAATTATGAGAAAATCTAGGCATGATCATGTATAGAGGCATCACGTCTGCGACAAGTAGACCGAATCGATTCTGCATCTACTACTATTACTCCACACATCGACCACTATCCAGCATGCATCTAGAGTATTAAGTTCATAAGAACAGAGTAACGCATTAGGTAAGATGAAATGATGTAGAGGGATAAACTCAAGCAATATGATATAAACCCCATCTTTTATCCTCGACAAAAACAATAAAATGTGTGCCTTCCTGCCCCTGCTATCACTAGGAAAGGACACCGCAAGATTGAACCCAAAGCTAAGCACTTCTCCCATTGCAAGAAAGATCAATCTAGTAGGCTAAACCAAACTGATAATTCAAAGAGACTTGCAAAGATAACAAATCATACATATATGATTTCAGAGAAGAATCAAATATTGTTCATAGATAATCTTGATCATAAACCCACGATTCATTGGATCTCGACAGACACACCACAAAAAGAATTACATCGAATAGATCTCCAAGAAGATCTTGGAGAACTTTGTATTGAGATCCAAAGAGAGAGAAGAAGCCATCTAGCTAATAACGATGGACCCGAATGTCTGTGGTAAACTACTCACACATCATCGGAGAGGCTATGGTGTTGATGTAGAAGCCCTCCGTGATCGATTCTCTCTCCGGCGGAGCTCCAGAAAAGGCCCCAAGATGGGATCTCTTGGGTACAGAAGGTTGCGGCGATGGAAATAGGGTTTCATGGTGCCCCTAGATGTTTTCGGGGTATATGGATATATATAGGAGGAAGAAGTAGGTCGGTGGAGCTACGAGGGGCCCACGAGGGTGGGGGCGCGCCCAGGGCGCAGGCGCGCCTCCCTGCCTCGTGGCCTCCTCGCTCCTTTGTTGACGTCTACTCCAAGTCCCCTAGATCATGTTTGTTCCAAAAATAACTCTCCCAAAGGCTTCATTCCGTTTGGATTCCGTTTGATATTCCTTTTCTGCGAAACACTAAAATAGGCAAAAATTAGAAATTTGCACTGGGCCTTGGGTTAGTAGGTTAGTCCCAAAAATAATATAAAAGTGTATAATAAAGCCCATTAAACATCCAAAACAGATAATATAATAGCATGGAACAATAAAAAATTATAGATATGTTGGAGATGTATCATTGCTCAATGGGACCACTCCCGCTGGCAACCCAAACAGAGACCCACCGACCTTGGCGGCTTGCCGGCCTTCTCGGCCTTCCCGGTCCTCTCAACCCCACCGGCCTCGTCGGCCTTAAGATGAAAGAGTCTCTGGCAAAGATGAGCATGTTGCAGCACCGTGAAATTTTGTTTCGGGCCGGGGCGGAGCCTCATGACGTCAGCCGCATTCCTGAAGTCCCAGGCCGGCCTCCCCTTGTTGTGTAGTGGGGCAATCCGGCGGCGAGTGAAGTCAGCCCCAATCATATCGAGTGTAAGCCCGGCTAAGGTGAGGCGATGGATCCTGGTGGTGGCGACCGTGAACTTCTTGTCGTCAGCGTCAACGTCGCTCTAGTCCTTTCGGCGGACCGGCGGTTTCTGACAGACCCGGCAGAACTCCTGCGGATCTGCCTCCTCAATCCAGCACCACCGGCCCCGCCACTCTTCCCACCTCTCCTTCTGGGCACCCTCCAGGTACGTGCCCTTGCTCTGACCCCTTGGGATCTAGGTGATTCAGCCTGGGATTGGCGCCCCTGGCTGGATGCGAGGGGTCAAGTAATGTCGGAAGAGCGCCATGCCGGGGTGCACTCCGACGAAGCCCTAACAGAGATGGGCAAAGAAGGCCATGCACGCCACGGTGTTCGGCATGAAATCCAGAAGATGGAAGCCGAAGGTGTGCATGAGGTTTATACGTCTCCAACGTATCTATAATTTTTGATTGCTCCATGCTATATTATCTACTGTTTTGGACATTAATGGGCTTCATTATCCAGTTTTATATTATTTTTGGGACTAACCTATTAACCGAAGGCCCAGCCCAGAATTGCTGTTTTTTGCTTGTTTTAGGGTTTCGAAGAAAAGGAATATCAAATGGAGTCCAAACAGAATGAAACCTTCGGGAATGTGATTTTCTCAACGAACAAGACCCAGGAGACTTGGACCCTACGTGAAGACACAAAAGAGGAGGCCACGAGGTAGGGGGCGCGCCTACCCCCCAGACGCGCCCTCCACCCTCGTGGGCCCCCTGTTGCTCCACCCACGTACTCCTTCCTCCTATATATACCTACGTACCCCCAAACGATCAGATATGGAGCCAAAACCCTAATTCCACCGCCGTAACTTTCTATATCCACGAGATCCCATCTTGGGGCCTATTCGGGTGCTCCACCGGAGGGGGCATCGATCACGGAGGGCTTCTACATCAACACCATAGCCCCTCCGATGAAGTGTGAGTAGTTCACCTCAGACCTACAGGTCCATAGTTAGTAGCTAGATGGCTTCTTCTCTCTTTTTGGATCTCAATACAATGTTCTCCCCCTCTCTTGTGGAAAACTGTTCGATGTAATATTTTTTTTGCAGTGTGTTTGTTGAGACAGATGAATTGTGGGTTTATGATCAAGTCTATCTATGAACAATATTTGAATCTTCTCTGAATTCTTTTATGTATGATTGGTTATCTTTGCAAGTCTCTTCGAATTATCAGTTTGGTTTGGCCTACTAGATTGATCTTTCTTGCAATGGGAGAAGTGCTAAGCTTTGGGTTCAATCTTGCGGTGTCCTTTCCCAGTGACAGTACAGGCAGCAAGGCTCGTATTGTATTGTTGCCATCGAGGATAACAAGATGGGGTTTTCATCATAATGCATGAGTTTATCCCTCTACATCATGTCATCTTGCTTAAGGCATTACTCTATTTTTAACTTAATACTCTAGATGCATGCTAGATAGCGGTCGATGAGTGGAGTAATATTAGTAGATGCAGGCAAGAGTCGGTCTACTTGTCTCGAACGTGATGCCTATATACATGATCATGCCTAGATATTCTCATAACTATGCTCAATTCTGTCAATTGCTCAACAGTAAGTTGTTCACCCACCGTAGAATACTTATGCTCTCGAGAGAAGCCACTAGTGAAACCTATGGCCCCCGTGTCTATCTTCATCATATTAATCTCCTACTACTTAGTTATTTCCTTTGCTTTTTATTTTGCTTTTACTTTACTTTTCATCTTTATCACAAAAATACCAAAAATATTATCTTATTATATCTATCAGATCTCACTCTCGTAAGTGGCCATGTAGGGATTGACAACCCCTTATCGTGTTGGTTGCGAGGATTTATTTGTTTTGTGTAGGTGCGAGGGACTGGCGTGTAGCCTCCTACTGGATTGATACATTGGTTCTCAAAACTGAGGGCAATACTTACGCTACTTTGCTGCATCATCCCTTCCTCTTCGGGGAAAACCAACGCAGTGCTGAAGAGGTAGCAAAGGATTTCTGGCGCCGTTGCCGGGGAGGTCTACGTAAAAGTCAACACACCAAGTACCCATCACATACCCTTATCTCCAGCATTACATTATTTTCCATTTGCCTCTCGTTTTCCTCTCCCCCACTTCACCCTTGCCGTTTTATTCGCCCTCCTCTCCATCCTCCCTCTCTTTCTCTATTTGCCTCTTTTTGCCAGCTTGCTTTTTGTTTCCTTGTGTGTTAGTTTGCTTGCTTGTCACGATGGCCCAAGATAACACTAAATTGTGTGACTTCACCAATACCAACAACAATGATTTTATTAGCACTCCGATTGCTCCTCTTACCGATGCTGAATCTTGTGAAATTAATACTACTTTGCTGAATCTTGTCATGAAAGATCCATTTTCCGGCCTTCCTAGTGAAGATGCCGCTACCCATCTAAATAGCTTCGTTGATTTCTGTGATATGAAAAAGAAGAAAGATGTGTATAATGATATTGTTAAATTGAAGCTATTTCCTTTTTCACTTAGAGATCGTGCTAAAGCTTGGTTTTCGTCTTTGCCTAAAAATAGTATTGATTCATGGAACAAGTGCAAAGATGCTTTTATCTCTAAGTATTTTCCTCCCACTAAGGTCATCTCTCCTAGAAACGATATTATGAATTTTAAGCAACTTGATCATGAACATGTTTCACAAGCTTGGGATAGACTGGAATTAATGATACGTAATTGCCCTAATGGTGTAAATTTGTGGATGATTATACAAAATTTTTATACCGGATTGAATTTTGCTTCTAGAGATCTTTTAGATTCGGCCGCGGGAGGCACTTTTATGGAAATCAATTTAGGAGAAGCTACTAAACTCCTAGATAATATTATGGTTAATTATTCTCAATGGCATACTGAAAGATCTACTAATAAAAAGGTGCATGCGATAGAAGAAATTAATGTTTTGAGTGGAAAGATGGATGAACTTATGAAATTATTTGCTAGTAAGAGTATTTCTTCTCATCCTAATGATATGCCCTTGTCTACTTTCATTGAGAATAATAATGAATCTATGGATGTGAATTTTGTTGGTAGGAACAATTTTGGTAACAATGCATATAGAGGAAATTTCAACCCTAGGCCTTATCCTAGTAATCCCTCTAATAATTATGGTAATTCCTACAACAATTCTTATCGAAATTATAATAAGATGCCCTCTGATTTTGAATCTAATATTAAATAATTTATTACTTCGCAAAAGAGTTTCAATGCTATGATTGAAGAAAAATTGCTTAAGATTGATGAGTTGGCTAGGAACGTTGATAGGATTTCTCTTGATGTTGATTCTTTGGAACTTAGATCTATTCCTCCTAAGCATGATATAAATGATTCTCTCAAAACCATGAGAATTTCCATTGATGAGTGCAAAGAAAGAACCGCTAGGATGCGTGCTAAGAAAGATGCTTTTATAAGAGCGTGTTCTTCTAGTTCCTATGAAAATAAAGATGAAGATCTAAAAGTTATTGATGTGTCCCCTATTAAATATTTGTTTTGCAATATGAATCTTGATAATGATGGGACTGAATATGATCCACCTTGACCTAGAAGGCGTTCCAAGAATTCGGAATTTTTTGATATTGATGCTAAAATTGATAAAGGTGGTATGGAAGAAATTAAAACCCTAGATGTTGCTAAACCCACCATTATGTATTTCAAGGAATTTAACTATGAAAATTGCTCTTTGATTGATTGTATTTCCTTGTTACAATCCGTGCTAAATTCTCCTCAAGCTTATAGTCAAAATAAAGCGTTTACTATATCGTTGATGCCTTGATGCAATCTTATGAAGAAAAACTTGAATTGGAAGTTTCTATCCGTAGAAAAATTTATGATGAGTGGGAACCAACTATTAAAATTGAAATTAAATATCATGAATGCTATGCTTTATGTGATTTGGGTGCTAGTGTTTCCACAATTCCATAGACTTTGTGTGATTTGTTAGGTTTCCGTGATTTTGATGATTGCTCTCTAAACTTGCACCTTGCGGATTCCACTATTAAGAAACCTATGGGAAGAATTAATGATGTTATTATTCTTGAAAATAGGAATTATGTTCCAGTAGATTTTATTGTTCTTGACATAGATTGCAATCCTTCATGTCCTATCATTCTTGCTAGACCTTTCCTTAGAACGATTGGTGCAATTATTGATATGAAGGAAGGAAATATTAGATTCCAATTTCCATTAAGGAAAGGCATGGAACACTTTCCTAGAAATAAAATTAAATTACCTTATGAACCTATTATGAGATCCACTTATGGATTGCCTACCAAAGATGGCAATACCTAGATCTATCCTTGCTTGTTATGCCTAGCTAGGGGCGTTAAACGATAGCGCTTGTTGGGAAGCAACCCAATTTTATTTTATTCCTTGATTTTTGCTCCTGTTTAGTAATAAATAATTTATCTAGAATCTGTTTTGTTTGTGTTTTTTGTGTTTAAGTAGTGTTTGTGCCAAGTAGAACCGTTGGGAAGACTTGGGGAAAGTCTTGTTACACTTGCTGTAAAAACAGAAACTTTAGTGTTAACGATAACTGCTGCCATTTTTATTTGGAAAGTGATATTTAGTTAATTCTTTATTCAGATGATTAATAGATAAATTACTCACGTCCATCAATTTATTTTAGAATTTTTGGGGTTCCAGATCTTGCGCTAGCTACAGATTACTACAGACTGTTCTGTTTTTGATAGATTCTGTTTTTTGTGTGTTGTTTGCTTATTTTGATGAATCTATGGCTAGTGAATTAGTTCATAAACCATAGATAATTTGGTGTACAGTAGGTTTAAAACCAATATAAATAAAGAATGAGTTCATTACAGTACCTTGAAGTGGTCTTTTGTTTTCTTTCGCTAACGGAGCTCATGAGCTTTTCTACTTTGAGTTTTGTGTTGTGAAGTTTTCAAGTTTTGGGTAAATATTTGATGGATTATGGAACAAGGAGTGGCAAGATCCTAAGCTTGGGGATTCCCATGGCACCCCCAAGATAATCTAAGGACACCTAAAAGCCAAAGCTTGGGAATGCCCCGGAAGGCATCCCCTCTTTCGTCTACTTCTATCGGTAACTTTACTTGAAGCTATATTTTTATTCGCCACATGATATGTGTTTTGCTTGGAGCGTTTTGTATGATTTGAGTCTTTACTTTTTAGTTTACCACAATCATCCTTGCTGTACACACCTTTTGAGAGAGCCATACATGAATTCGAATTTGTTAGAATACTCTATGTGCTTCGTTTATATCTTTTGAGTTATATAGTTTTGCTCTAGTACTTCACTTATATCTTTTAGAGCATGGTGGTGGATTTGTTTTATAGAAACTATTGATCTCTCATTCTTCACTTAGATTATTTTGAGAGTCTTAAATATCATGGTAATTTGCTTAAAATCCTAATATGCTAGGTATTCAAGATTAGTAAAATTTTCTTATGAGTGTTTTGAATACTAAGAGAAGTTTGATGCTTGATGATTGTTTTGAGATATGGAGGTAATAATATCAAAGTCGTGCTAGTTGAGTAGTTGTGAAATTGAGAAATGCTTGTGTTGAAGTTTGCAAGTCCCGTAGCATGCACGTATGGTAAACTTTATGAAACAAATTTTAAACATGAGGTGTTATTTGATTGTCCTCCTTATGAGTGGCGGTCGGGGACGAGCGATGGTCTTTTCCTACCAATCTATCCCCCTAGGAGCATGCGCGTAGTGCCGAGGTTTTTGATGACTTGTAGATTTTTGCAATAAGTATGTGAGTTATTTATGACTAGTGTTGAGTCCATGGATTATACACACTCTCACCCTTCCATCCTTGCTAGCCTCTTCGGTACCATGCATTGCCCTTTCTCACATTGAGAGTTGGCGCAAACTTCGCCGGTGCATCCAAACCCCGTGATATGATACGCTCTTTCACACATAAACCTCCTTATATCTTCCTCAAAACAGCCACCATACCTACCTATTATGGCATTTCCATAGCCATTCTGAGATATATTGCCATGCAACTTTCCACCATTCCGTTTATCATGACACATTCATTATTGCCATATTGCTTAGCATGATCATGTAGTTGACATAGTATTTGTGGCAAAGCCACCGTTCATAATTCTTTCATACATGTCACTCTTGGTTCACTGGATATCCCGGTACACCGCCGGAGGCATTCATATAGAGTCATACTTTCTTCTAGTATCGAGTTGTAATCATTGAGTTGTAAATAAATAGAAGTGTGATGATCATCATTTTCTAGAGCATTGTCCCAAGTGAGGAATTATAAAAAAAGGAGAATAGAAAGGCCATAAAAAAGAGAAGGCCCAAAAAATGAGAGAAAAAGAGAGAAGGGACAATGTTACTATCCTTTGCCACACTTGTGCATCAAAGTAGCACCGTAATCTTCATGATAGAGAGTCTCTTGTTTTGTCACTTCCATATACTAGTGGGAATTTTCATTATAGAACTTGGCTGGTATATTCCAACAATGGGCCTCCTCAAGTGCCCCAGGTCTTTGTGAGCAAACAAGTTGGATGCACACCCACTTAGTTTCTTTTGTTGAGCTTTCATACATTTATAGCTCTAGTGCATCCGTTGCATGGCAATCCCTACTCCTTGCATTAACATCAATTGGTGGGCATCTCCATAGCCCATTGATTAGCCTCGTTGATGTAAGACATTCTCCTTTTTTGTCTTCTCCACATAACCCCCCTCATTATATTCTATTCCACCCATAGTGCTATTTCCATGGCTCGCGCTCATATATTGCGTGAAAGTTTATAGGAATCTCACATTGATATCTATTGATGGGCATCTCCATAGCCCATTGATACGCCTAGTTGATGTGAGACTATCTTCTCCCTTTTTGTCTTCTCCACAACCACCATTCTATTCCACCTTTAGTGCTATGTCCATGGCTCATGCTCATGTATTGCGTGAAAGTTGAAAAGGTTTGAGAACGTCAAAAGTATGAAACAATTGATTGGCTTGTCATAGGGGTTGTGCATGATGAGAGCATTCTTGTGTGACGAAAATGGAGCATGACTAAACTATATGATTTTGTAGGGATGAACTTTCTGTGGCCATGTTATGTTGAGAAGACATAATTTCTTAGTTAGTATGCTTGAAGTATTATTATTTTTATGTCAATATGAACTTTTGTCTTGAATCTTTCAGATCTGAATATTCACAGCACAATTAAGAAGAATTACATTAAAATTATGCCAAGTAGCAGTCCGCATCAAAAGTTCTGTTTTTATCATTTACCTACTCGAGGACAAGCGGGAATTAAGCTTGGGGATGCTTGATACGTCTCCAACGTATCTATAATTTTTGATTGCTCCATGCTATATTATCTACTGCTTTGGACATTATTGGGCTTTATTATCCACTTTTATATTATTTTTGGGACTAAACTATTAACCGGAGGCCCAACCTAGAATTGCTGTTTTTTGCCTGTTTTAGGGTTTCAAAGAAAAGGAATATCAAACGGAGTCCAAACGGATGAAACCTTCGGGAACGTGATTTTCTCAACGAACAAGACCCAGGAGACTTCGACCCTACATCAAGACACACAAGAGGAGGCCACGAGGTAGGGGGCGCGCCTACCCCCCCCCCCCAGGCGCGCCCTCCACCCCTGTGGGCCCCCTGTTGCTCCACCGACGTACTCCTTCCTCGTATATATACCTACGTAACCCCAAAAGATCAGATACGGAGCCAAAATCCTAATTCCACCGCCGTAACTTTCTGTATCCACGAGATCCCATCTTGGGGCCTGTTTCGAAGCTCCGCCGGAGGGGGCATCAATCACGGAGGGCTTCTACATGAACACCATAGCCCCTCCGATGAAGTGTGAGTAGTTCACCTCAGACCTACGGGTCCATAGTTAGTAGCTAGATGGCTTCTTCTCTCTTTTTGGATCTCAATACAATGTTCTCCCCCTCTCTTGTGGAGAACTATTCGATGTAATCTTCTTTTTGCGGTGTGTTTGTTGAGACCGATGAATTGTGGGTTTATGATCAAGTCTATCTATGAACAATATTTGAATCTTCTCTGAATTCTTTTATGTATGATTGGTTATCTTTGCAAGTCTCTTCAAATTATCAGTTTGGTTTGGCCTACTAGATTGATCTTTCTTGCAATGGGAGAAGTGCTTAGCTTTGGGTTCAATCTTGCGGTGTCCTTTCCCATTGACAGTAGGGGTACCAAGGCACGTATTGTATTTTTGCCATCGAGGATAACAAGATGGGGTTTTCATCATATTGCATGAGTTTATCCCTCTACATCATGTCATCTTGCGTAAGGCGTTACTCTGTTTTTAACTTAATACTCTAGATGCATGCTGGATAGCGGTCGATGAGTGGAGTAATAGTAGTAGATGCAGGCAAGAGTCGGTCTACTTGTCTCGGACGTGATGCCTATATACATGATCACGCCTAGATATTCTCATAACTATGCTCAATTCTGTCAATTGCTCATCAGTAATTTGTTCACCCACCGTAGAATACTTATGCTCTCGAGAGAAGCCACTAGTGAAACCTATGGCCCCCGGGTCTATCTTCATCATATTAATCTCCTACTACTTAGTTATTTCCTTTGCTTTTTATTTTGCTTTTACTTTACTTTGCATCTTTATCACAAAAATAGCAAAAATATTATCTTATCATATCTATCAGATCTCACTCTCATAATTGGTCGTGTAGGGATTGACAACCCCTTATCGCGTTGGTTGCGAGGGACTGGCGCGTAGCCTCCTACTGGATTGATACCTTGGTTCTAAAAACTGAGGGAAATAGTTACGCTACTTTGCAGCATCATCCCTTCCTCTTCGGGGAAAACTAAGACAGTGCTCAAGAGGTAGCAGAGGTCGTTGAAGAAATCGGAGAAAGGGGGCAGAGCCCGCATGAGAAGTAATCAACGAAGAAGGGGTATCGATTTAGGCCATCCTTGGCAAAGGCGGCGGGTATGATACGCGTGGGAGGGTGCCCCGACGTCTTGCTTCCCCACAGGGGCCTGAACATGTCCCTAAGGATGAGCGCATTGACCGTCGAGGTGAAGAGGGTGTGTTGCGTCCGAAGCTCCACCAACTCACTCTCCTGTGCCTCCTTCCCTCCGCCGGCTTTGGCCACTCCCTTGCCCTTGCCAGTCTTGGGCGCCACATCACGACCCCACGCACGACCCCCACATCACACACTCAATGCGGTCCATGGGGAAGCACAACTAGCGATGGAGTTACCATGGTAAAAACTCTACCAGCGTGCCCGTGCACCGTTCTGGGCCTGGCCCAACAACGCTCCGTGCTTATGTGTGGCCCAGGCCCAGGGGCTCCTGTCAGTGTACAAAAGTAGGGGCCCTTCTGTACCCCTTTACTTGTGCACAGGCAGTCGCAGCCACACCTGCGGCCGGGCTCGGCAGGGCAGAGGAAGCAAAGATACAAGTCTACCGAGGTAGCACCCAAGCCAGAAGCATAAAGAGCAAATAGACAAGATGGGCTTCCCCCGGCAAGAGCCTTGCTGGGGCGGCCTACATGGCCCCGACAAGAGCCTTGCCGGGGAAACTTTCCAAACACTAGCAAGACCGCCACCCTTGAGTCTGAGAGTCATGATGCTATCGACAACATCAAGACCGAGGCTCGGGAGCGCCTGCATGGTGGCGTGCAGATCTTTGTGGAAACCAAAGGCCTGCAGGCCTAAGTGAGCACCAGAAGACGAAGACCCCTAGCAAGATCTTGTCGGGGACGACTGAAGACACTCGGCAAGACCCTTGCCGGGGACGCTCGCAACCCCCCCCCCCCTGGAAGGTCCCGACAAGGGCCTTGCCGGGGGTGTCTATGGGGACAAATCCAGGCCCGCACTTACCAAAGCTTCGCTGCCCCATGCCCGTTCCGGCATGGTGACCAGCCTACCAACTAGGTGTTGGGGAACGCAGTAATTTCAAAAAATTCCCTACGCACACGCAAGATCATGGTGATGCATAGAAACGAGAGGGGAGAGTGTTGTCTACGTACCCTCGGAGACCATAAGCGGAAGCATTATGACAACGCGGTTGATGTAGTCATACGTCTTCACGATCGACCGATCCTGGTACCGAAGGTACGGCACCTCCGTGATCTGCACACGTTCGGCTCGGTGACGTCTGACGAACTCACGGTCCAGCAGAGTGTCGAGGGAGAGCTTCTTCAGCACGACAGCGTGATGACGGTGATGATGATGCTACCGAAACAGGGCTTCTCCTAGCACTGCTACGATATGACCGAGGTGGATTATGGTGGAGGGGGCACCGCACACGGCTAAAAGATCAGTGATCAACTTGTGTGTCTATGGGGTGCCCCCCTCCCCCATATATAAAGGAGTGGGGGAGGGGGAGGGCCGGCCCTCCTATGGCATGCCCCATGGGGAGTCTTACTCCCACCGGGAGTAGGATCCCCCCTTCCCTAGTTGGACTATGAGTGGAAGGAAGGGGGAGAGAGGGGGAAGGAAAGGGGGGCCGGCCCCCCACCGAATTCGGATTGGGCTTGAGGGGGGCACGCCCCCTCCTAGGACTCCCTCTCTTCTCTCCCACTATGGCCCAATAAGGTCCATATACCTCTCGGGGGGTTCCGCACTACAAAAAAAGATACATCCGTGACATTTTGGGCCGAACGAATTTTTTTTCTGTCATACGTATGAAACTTCTATGACGATAGTTGTGACAAAACCCGGTATCATCATAGATGTGGTGGGCTCCTACTTCTATGAAAAAAATCATGACAGAAAATGGGCTTTTCGTCCTGGGCGGGCCGGAGACGTAGCTGCATGACATTCTTTGGGCCATCCATGACGGAAAAAACCGTGGTAGAAGCGAGGGCGAGGAAAATTTCAGGGGGTTCCTGGTTACGGTGGGAGGTCGGGGGCCGAGCGATGCGTGTTTCTCTCGAACACGTACACGCGTGTGTGCGAGGCATTGGCTCTAACTGAACCCGAGCGAGGCGTTGGGCTCTAACTGAACCCGAGCGATTGCACTGCAGGCTACGCGTTACTGAACCCGAGCGATCGATCGATGGCTGTTACTGAACCCGATCGAGCGATTCCTTCGCTACTGCTGCTAACTGAAGCCGATCACGTGGATGAACAGTGAGCGGTGGCGTTGCCTCTGGATGAACAAGACCCCGTGCTGTGGTGGAGGGCTGGATGAACAGTAGACGGTGGAGGGGTGCCCATGGAGGGGTGGTTGAACAGGACCCCGTGGTGTGGAGGGCTGGATGAACAATAGACGATGGAGGGGTGCCCTTGGAGGGGTGGTTGAACAGTAGTCGGTGGAGTAGCGCGCGGTGGAGGCTGGATGAGCAGGAGCCCATGGAGGTTGGAGGAGGTCGACGGTAGCCCGTGGAGGCTGGAGGAGGTCGACGATGGAGATGAACAGTATCCCGTGGAGTCCCGTTTTGCGGCACGCCACACCCCTCCTGATGAACAGGACCCCTGTTTCGACCGAGGAGGTCCGTTTCATCCGTTTTGCGGTACGCCACACCCCTCCAGATCAACAGGACCCCCGTTTCGACCGTAGGAGGTCCGTTTCCTCCGTTTTGCGGTATGCCACACACCTCCCGATCAACAGGACCCCTGTTTCGACCATAGGAGGTCCATTTCCTCCGTTCTGCGGTACGCCAGGCCTCGTTTCCATCGCTTGTTCCGTCCAAGCCCTCCCGATGAACATGGCCATGCATTCCGTTCCGACCCAGCCAGTTGGCTCCCACGCGTTCCGTTGCCTCCCGTTGAACACGACGCATTCCGTTGCCTCCCCATGAACATGACGCATTCCGTTGCCTCCCCATGAACACGGCGCATTCCGTTGCCTCCCCATGAACACGATGACGACGTTGTTTCTCCGTTCTGACCCAGCCATGTACACGAGCCCTGGCCGTACGTATGCGCGAGTAGGCGTTCGAGACCCCGCCCATATGTACACGTATGTGGCCGTATTTTCTTTCTTGCACCCTGGCCGTTGTTCGTACGTGTACATGCTACATGCGTGCCTCTACTACGACACGTGCGCACCTCTACTATGACATGTGCGCGCCTCTACATCGACCAGTATGTACGTACACGTTCGCGACCAGAATGACAACGCTACGTACGCTTCGACCAGGTGGGTCCCGATTGTCAGGCACTTCCTTGCGTGCGAAGATGTAGCGGCTGTGTCCCAGCAGTCAGGGGAGCGAATCATTTGTTTTTTTTGCCCAAACGCACTTCCTTGCATGCGAAGGTGTAGCTGGTGGGTCCCAGCAGTCAGGGGGGAAACGTTTTTTTCGCGAAATACAGTGGCCCGTCCGATGGGTCCCCGCTGTCAGGTGTAGGAATAATTATTTTGCACGTAATAAGGAGGAACTTCCTTGCTGCGGCCGTGGACCCAGCTGTCAGCCTCTCCATGTACAGTCCACATCCGATGGAAGCCATTCCTTGACCATGTTGACCACGCCGCGCTGAGAGCACCAGGGCAGTGGACGACGGCGAGGCCTAGGAAGGGGATGACGCGGAGCTGGGGAAGACGCGGCAGTGGATGCCCACGCGTAGAGGAGTACGAGGGTTCACTAGTTCACTGTGGTGCGAGGTTGTCGTCGTCGCAGAATAACAGGGGGTGTGGGTGAGTAGAGGGATGGCCTGGCCAGCGGTGGGAGTAGTAGGGGGCGGTGTGGCCTCTGCCGCATCGCAGCCGGCCACGGGAGGCAGGAGCACGAGGCACGACCGGCTGGTTTGGGCGGCTGGAGCAAGAAGACCAGAGGTTGAAGAAGCACTACGGCCGTTGGATGGACATCGTATGGTCACTGGAGCTAGAATCGTGCATATTGATTAAGTTGACGAAGCCCTCCGTCCCCGTCAACTTAGGAGGCCCACAAGTCAGCCTGCCACTATACTGGGTCCCAGCTAACAGGGGGAGTATTCATTTTTTTAATGTGCGTAATAAGGAAGCACTTCCTTGCGTGCGAAGATATAGCTGGTGAGTCCGAGCAGTCAGCGACGGTAATGTTTTTTTCGTGAAATAAAGAGGCCCTTTCGGTGGGTCCCTGATGTCAGGTGGAGGAATCATTATTTTGCGCGTCGTAAGGAGGCATTTCCTTGTGTGCGGCCGTGGACCCAGTTGTCGGCCTATCCACGTACAGTCCACTTCAGATGCATGTCGGTCGTTGATCACATTGACCAGGCCGCGCCGAGAGCACCAGGGTGGTGGATGACGGCGATGCCAAGGAAGGGAACGACACAGAGGCAGTGAAGACTCGGCAGTTGTTTCCCACAAGGAGGGGAGTACGACTGTACGAGGGTTTACTGGTTCGTCTGCCGTCGCCGGAGAATAACAGCAGGTGTGGGTGAGTAGAGGGATGGCTAGGCCAGCGATGGGATTACGGTGGGGTGGTGAGGCCTGTGCGGCAGCAGAGCCGGCCGCGGGGAGAAGGGAGCAGGCAGTCCCGCCGACGCTTGTTTGAGCGGCTGGAGCAGGAAGAGCGGAGATTGAAGAAGCACGACGGCCGTTGGATGGCCATCCAACAGTCACTGCTTGTGCGTCAACCTTTTTTTAGGAAAGCCTCAAATTTTTGCAAAACAGGATATGGCCCATCTGCAATTATTTCTAATAATTTACAGCCCATTTGCTAATTATTAAGGTTTTTTTGGAGCCCATATTCTTTTTGTTAACATTACAGCCCATATTGTGGCCACGGTTAAAAAATTATATGAAATTTTGCATATTTCGGTGCGGTCCAAACTGTTTTTAATCCCAATATTTCGACTCACATTCAAACTGATTTTAAAAATAAATGTATATCAATATAAAATCCAACAAATTCTCCATGCAAAAAATTAATGTAATTTAAAATCTTGAAATAAAAAAAAGATATTTGAAACTAATTGCCAGTTTGATGTGTTTTAAAAATGTACATCCCATTTCTCATTACTCATGGGCCATTTTCTCGGCTAGCCGAATGAAAGCTCTCCTCGTCTTGAAAGATTTGCAGCCCAACAGGCCTGACAAAGAGACTTACTTGGCAAATCACAAAAAAATTGGGTTGTGGCCGTGGACCCAGCCATCGGCCTCTCCACGTATAGTACTCTTCCGATGGAATGTCGTTGACCATGTTGACCACGCCGCGCCGAGAGCACCAAGGCGGTGGATGATGGCGAGGCCTAGGAAGGGGACGATGCGGAGCCAGGGAAGCCCACGCGGAGAGGAGTACAAGGGTTCACTGGTTCGGCTGCAGTGTGAGGCTGCCGTTGCTGCAGGGCCTGGCTAGCAGTGGGAGTAGTAGGGGGCGATGAGGCCTCAACGACAGCACAGCCGGCCACTGGAGGCAGGAGCAGGCGGTCTCCCCAGTGTTGGTTTGGGCGGCTGGTGCAAGAAGAGTAGCGATTGAAGAAGCAGCAGGATCGTTCGATTCAAATCCAACGGTTACTGCTGCTAGAATCGTTTGTTGACTAAGTTGACAAGCCCTGCGTACGCGTCAACTTAGTAGGCGCACAGGTCAGCCTCCCAACCGGTGCGCCCCAAATGTCAGTGGGAGGAATCCTTTTTTTCACGTAATAAGGAGGCAGTTGATTGCATGTGCCCAGGCCAGCGGAGGGAGTAGGGTGGGCCGGGGAAGCCTGCGCGACATCACAGCGGGCCACAAGAGGAGGGAGCAGGCAGTCCCGTCGGCGCTAGTTTAGGCGGCTGGAGCAGGAAGATCAGAGATTGAAGAAGCACGTCGGCCATTGGATGGACATCCAACAGTCACTGCTGCTAGAATCGTGTGTTCACTAATCGTCACAACGTAACTGGATGATTATAAAGGTGCTCTACAGGTGTCTCCGAAGGTACTTGTTGGGTTGGCGTATTTCAAGATTAGGATTTGTCACTCCAATTGTCGGAGAGGTATCTCTGGGCCCTCTCGGTAATGCACATCACTCAAGCCTTGCAAGCATTGCAACTAATATAGTTAGTTGCGGGATGATGTATTACCGAACGAGTAAAGAGACTTGCCGGTAACGAGATTGAACTAGGTATTAAGATACCGACGATCGAATCTCGGGCAAGTAACATACCGATGACAAAGGGAACAACGTATGTTGTTATGCGGTTTGACCGATAAAGATCTTCGTAGAATATGTAGGAGCCAATATGAGCATCAAGGTTCCACTATTGGTTATTGAGCGGAGGCGTGTCTCGGTCATGTCTACATAGTTCTCGAACCCGTAGGGTCCGCACGCTTAAAGTTCGGTGATGATCGTAATTAGGGTTTTTGTGTTTTGATGTACCGAAGGTTGTTCAGAGTCCCGGATGTGATCACGGACATGACGACGAGTCTCGAAATTGTCGAGACATAAAGATTGATATATTGGAAGCCTATATTTGGATATCGGAAACGTTCCGGGTGAAATTGGGATTTTACCGGAGTACCGGGGGGTTACCGGAACCCCTCCGGGGGGGGGGGGTTATTGGGCCTACACGGGCCATAAGGAGGGCCGGCCAGGGCAGGCCGCGCCCCCCCTCCCCCCTAGTCTGAATAGGACAAGGAAGGGGGGCGGCGCCCCCCCCCTTCCTCTTTCTCCCTTCCCCCTTCCTTTTCCAACAAGGCAAGAGGGGGGAGTCCTACTCCCGGTGGGAGTAGTACTCCTCCAGGCGCACCCCTAGGGCCGGCCGCACCTCCACCTCTCCCTCCTTTATATACGGGGGCAAGGGGGCACCCCATAACACACAAGTTGATCTTTGTGATCATTCCGTAGCCGTGTGCAGTGCCCCCTTCCACCATATTCCACCTGTCATATCGTAGCAGTGCTTAGGCGAAGCCCTGCGTCGGTAGAACATCATCACCTTCATCACGCCGTCGTGCTGACGAAACTCTCCCTCAACGTTTTGCTGGATCGGAGCTCGAGGGACGTCACCAAGTTGAACGTGTGCAGAACTTGGAGGTGCCATACGTTCGGTACTTGGATCGGTCGGATCGGGAAGACGTATGACTACTTCCTCTACGTTGTGTCAACGGTTCCGTTGCCGGTCTACGAGGGTACGTAGACAACACTCTCCCCTCTTGTTGCTATGCATCACCATGATCTTGCGTGTGCGTAGGAATTTTTTTGAAATTACTGCGTTCCCCAACAGTGGCATCCGAGCCTAGGTTTTATGCGTTGATGTTGTGCACGAGTAGAACACAAGTGAATTGTGGGCGATATAAGTCATACTACTTACCAGCATGTCATACTTTGGTTCGGCGGTATTGTTGGATGAAGTGGCCCGGACCGACATTACGCTACGCTTACGCAAGACTGGTTCTACCGACGTGCTTTGCACACAGGTGGCTGGCGGGTGTCAGTTTCTCCAACTTTAGTTGAACCAAGTGTGGCTACGCCCGGTCCTTGCGAAGGTTAAAACAGCACCAACTTGACAAACTATCGTTGTGGTTTTGATACGTAGGTAAGAATGGTTCTTGCTAAGCCCGTAGCAGCCACGTAAAACTTGCAACAACAAAGTAGAGGACGTCTAACTTGTTTTTGCAGGGCATGTTGTGATGTGATATGGTCAAGACATGATGCTAAATTTTATTGTATGAGATGATCATGTTTTGTAACTGAGTTATCGGCAACTGGCAGGAGCCATATGGTTGTCGCTTTATTGTATGCAATGTAATTGCGCTGTAATGCTTTACTTTATCACTAAGCGGTAGCGATAGTCGTGGAAGCATAAGATTGGCGAGACGACAATGATGCTACGATGGTGATCAAGGTGTCGTGCCGGTGACGATGGTGATCATGACGGTGCTTCGGAGATGGAGATCACAAGCACAAGATGATTATGGCCATATCATATCACTTATATTGATTGCATGTGATGTTTATCTTTTATGCATCTTATCTTGCTTTGATTGATGGTAGCATTATAAGATGATCTCTCACTAAATTTCAAGATAAAATTGTTCTCCCTGAGTATGCACCGTTGCCAAAGTTCGTCGTGCCCAGACACCACGTGATGATCGGTTGTGATAAGCTCTACGTCCATCTACAACGGGTGCAAGCCAGTTTTGCACACGCAGAATACTCAGGTTAAACTTGACGAGCCTAGCATATGCAGATATGGCCTCGGAACACTGAGACCGAAAGGTCGAGCGTGAATAATATAGTAGATATGATCAACATATTGATGTTCACCATTGAAAGCTACTCCATTTCACGTGATGATCGGTTATGGTTTAGTTGATTTGGATCACGTGATCACTTAGAAGATTAGAGGGATGTCTTTCTAAGTGGGAGTTCTTAAGTAATATGATTAATTGAACTTAAATTTATCATGAACTTAGTACCTGATAGTATCTTGCTTGTCTATGTTTGATTGTAGATAGATGGCCCGTGCTGTTGTTCCGTTGAATTTTAATGCGTTCCTTGAGAAAGCAAAGTTGAAAGATGATGGTAGCAATTACACGGACTGGGTTCGTAACTTGAGGATTATCCTCATTGCGGCACAGAAGAATTACGTCCTGGAACCACCGCTAGGTGCCAGGCCTGCTGCTGGAGCAACACCAAATGTTATGAACGTCTGGCAGAGCAAAGCTGATGACTACTCGATAGTTCAGTGTGCCATGCTTTACGGCTTAGAATCGGGACTTCAACGACGTTTTGAACGTCATGGAGCATATGAGATGTTCCAGGAGTTGAAGTTAATATTTGAAGCAAATGCCCGGATTGAGAGATATGAAATCTCTAATAAATTCTATAACTGCAAGATGGAGGAGAATTGTTCTGTCAGTGAACATATACTCAAAATGTCTGGGTATCATAATCACTTCACTCAACTAGGAGTTAATCTTCCTGTTGATAGTGTCATTGACAGAGTTCTTCAATCACTGCCACCAAGCTACAAGAGCTTCGTGATGAACTATAACATGCAAGGGATGGATAAGACAATTCCCGAGCTCTTCGCAATGCTAAAGGCTGCGGAGGTAGAAATCAAGAAGGAGCATCAAGTGTTGACGGTCAACAAGACCGCCAGTTTCAAGAAAAAGGGCAAAGGGAAGAAGAAGGGGAACTTCAAGAAGAACAGTAAGCAAGTTACTGCTCAGGAGAAGAAACCCAAATCTGGACCTAGGCCTGAAACTGAGTGCTTCTACTGCAAGCATACTGGGCACTGGAAGCGGAACTGCCCCAAGTATTTGGTGGATAAGAAGGATGGCAAGGTGAACAAAGGTATATGTGATATACGTGTTATTGATGTGTACCTTACTAGAGTTTGTAGTAGCACCTGGGTATTTGATACTGGTTCTGTTGCTAACATTTGCAACTCGAAACAGGGACTACGGATTAAGCGAACACTGCCAAAGGACGAGGTGACGGTGCGCGTGGGAAATGGTTCCAAAGTCGATGTGATCGCGGTCGGCATGCTACCTCTACATCTAACTTCGGGATTAGTTTTAGACCTAAATAATTGTTATTTGGTGCCAACTTTGAGCATGAACATTATATCTGGATCTTGTTTGATGCGAGACGGTTATTCATTTAAATCAGAGAATAATGGTTGTTCTATTTATATGAGTAATATCTTTTATGGTCATGCACCCTTGAAGAATGGTCTATTTTTGATGAATCTCGATAGTAGTGATACACATATTCATAATGTTGAAGCCAAAAGATGCAGAGTTGATAATGATAGTGCAACTTATTTGTGGCACTGCCGTTTAGGTCATATCGGTGTAAAGCGCATGAAGAAACTCCATACTGATGGACTTTTGGAATCACTTGATTATGAATCACTTGGTACTTGCGAACCGTGCCCCATGGGCAAGATGACTAAAACGCCGTTCTCCGGTACTATGGAGAGAGCAACGGATTTGTTGGAAATCATACATACAGATGTATGTGGTCCAATGAATATTGAGGCTCGTGGCGGATATCGTTATTTTCTCACCTTCACAGATGATTTAAGCAGATATGGGTATATCTACTTAATGAAACATAAGTCTGAAACATTTGAAAAGTTCAAAGAATTTCAGAGTGAAGTTGAAAATCATCGTAACAAGAAAATAAAGTTTGTATGATCTGATCGTGGAGGAGAATATTTGAGTTACGAGTTTGGTCTACATTTGAAACAATGCGGAATAGTTTCGCAACTCACGCCACCCGGAACACCACAGCGTAATGGTGTGTCCGAACGTCAAAATCGTACTTTACTAGATATGGTGCGATCTATGATGTCTCTTACAGATTTACCGCTATCGTTTTGGGGTTATGCTTTAGAGACGGCTGCATTCACGTTAAATAGGGCACCATCGAAATCTGTTGAGACGACATGTTATGAACTGTGGTTTGGCAAGAAACCAAAGTTGTCGTTTCTGAAAGTTTGGGGCTGCGATGCTTATGTGAAAAAGCTTCAACCTGATAATCTCGAACGCAAATCGGAGAAATGTGTCTTCATAGGATACCCAAAGGAAACTGTTGGGTACACCTTCTATCACAGATCCGAAGGCAAGACTTTCGTTGCTAAGAATGGATCCTTTCTAGAGAAGGAGTTTCTCTCGAAAGAAGTGAGTGGGAGAAAAGTAGAACTTGATGAGGTAACTATACCTGCTCCCTTATTGGAAAGTAGTACATCACAGAAACCGGTTTCTGTGACACCTACACCAATTAGTGAGGAAACTAATGATAATGATCATGAAACTTCAGATCAAGTTACTACCAAACCTCGTAGATCAACCAGAGTAAGATCCGCACCAGAGTGGTACGGTAATCATGTTCTGGAAGTCATGCTACTAGATCATGATGAACCTACGAACTATGAAGAAGCGATGGTGAGCCCAGATTCGGCAAAGTGGCTAGAAGCCATGAAATCTGAGATGGGATCCATGTATGAGAAGAAAGTGTGGACTTTGGTTGACTTGCCCGTTGATCGGCAAGCATTTGAGAATAAATGGATCTTCAAGAAGAAGACTGACACTGACGGTAATGTTACTATCTACAAAGATCGACTTGTTGCGAAAGGTTTTTGACAAGTTCAAGGGATTGACTACGATGAGACCTTCTCACCCGTAGCGATGCTTAAGTCTGTCTAAATCATGTTAGCAATTGCCGCATTTTATGATTATGAAATTTGGCAAATGGATGTCAAAACTGCATTCCTGAATGGATTTCTGGAAGAAGAGATGTATATGATGCAACTAGAAGGTTTTGTCGATCCAAAGGGAGCTAACGAAGTGTGCAAGCTCCAACGATCCATTTATGGACTAGTGCAAGCCTCTCGGAGTTGGAATAAACGCTTTGATAGTGTGATCAAAGCATTTGGTTTTGTACAGACTTTTGGAGAAGCCTGTGTTTACAAGAAAGTGAGTGGGAGCTTTGTAGCATTTCTGATATTATATGTGGATGACATATTATTGATTGGAAATAATATAGAATTTCTGGATAGCATAAAGGGATACTTGAATAAGACTTTTTCAATGAAAGACCTCGGTGAAGCTGCTTACATATTGGGCATTAAGATCTATAGAGATAGATCAAGACGCTTAATTGGACTTTCACAAAGCACATACCTTGACAAAGTTTTGAAGAAGTTCAAAATGGATCAAGCAAAGAAAGGGTTCTTGCCTGTGTTACAAGGTGTGAAGTTGAGTAAGACTCAATGTCCGACCACCGCAGAAGATAGAGAGAAAATGAAAGATGTTCCCTATGCTTCAGCCATAGGCTCTATCATGTATGCAATGTTGTGTACCAGACCTGATGTGTGCCTTGCTATAAGTCTAGCAGGGAGGTACCAAAGTAATCCAGGAGTGGATCATTGGACAGCGGTCAAGAACATCCTGAAATACCTGAAAAGGACTAAGGATATGTTTCTCGTATATGGAGGTGAAAAAGAGCTCATCGTAAATGGTTACGTTGATGCAAGCTTTGACACTGATCCGGACGATTCTAAATCGGAAACCAGATACGTGTTTATACTAAACAGTGGAGCTGTCAGTTGGTGCAGTTCTAAACAAAGCATCATGGAGGGATCTACATGTGAAGCGGAGTACGTAGCTGCTTCAGAAGCAACAAATGAAGGTGTCATACCTAGTGCATCGGGTTCATTGAAAATCTTTTGTGACAATACTGGTGCAATTGCCTTGGCGAAGGAATCCAGATTTCACAAGAGAACCAAGCACATCAAGAGACGCTTCAATTCCATTCGAGATTTAGTCCAAGTGGGAGACATAGAAATTTGCAAGATACATACGGATCTGAATGTTGCAGACCCGCTGACTAAGCCTCTTCCACGAGCAAAACATGATCAGCACCAAGGCTCCACGGGTGTTAGAATCATTACTGTGTAATCTAGATTATTGACTCTAGTGCAAGTGGGAGACTGAAGGAAATATGCCCTAGAGGCAATAATAAAGTTATTATTTATTTCCTTATATCATGATAAATGTTTATTATTCATGCTAGAATTGTATTAACCGAAAACATAATACATGTGTGAATACATAGACAAACAGAGAGTCACTAGTATGCCTCTACTTGACTAGCTCTTTGATCGAAGATGGTTATGTTTCCTAACCATAGACACGAGTTGTCATTTGATTAACGGGATCACATCATTAGGAGAATGATGTGATTGACTTGACCCATTCCGTTATATTAGCACTTGATCGTTTAGTTTGTTGCTATTGCTTTCTTCATAACTTATACATGTTCATATGACTATGAGATTATGCAACTCCCGTTTACCGGAGGAACACTTTGTGTGCTACCAAACTTCACAATGTAACTGGGTGATTATAAAGGTGCTCTACAGGTGTCTCCAAAGGTACCTGTTGGGTTGGCGTATTTCGAGATTAGGATTTGTCACTCCGATTGTCGGAGAGGTATCTCTGGGCCCTCTCGGTAATGCACATCACTCAAGCCTTGCAAGCATTGCAACTAATATAGTTAGTTGTGGGATGATGTATTACAAAACGAGTAAAGAGACTTGCCGGTAACGAGATTGAACTAGGTATTAAGATACCGACGATAAAATCTCGGGCAAGTAACATACCGATGACAAAGGGAACAACGTATGTTGTTATGTGGTTTGACTGATAAAGATCTTCGTAGAATATGTAGCAGCCAATATGAGCATCCAGGTTCCGCTATTGGTTATTGACCGGAGACGTGTCTCGGTCATGTCTACATAGTTCTCGAACCCGTAGGGTCCGCACGCTTAAAGTTCGGTGATGATCGTAATTAGGGCTTTTGTGTTTTGATGTACCGAAGGTTGTTCGGAGTCCCGGAGGTGATCACGGACATGACGACGAGTCTCGAAATGGTCGAGACATAAAGATTGATATATTGGAAGCCTATATTTGGATATCGGAAATGTTCCGGGTGAAATCTGGATTTTACCAGAGTACTGGGGGGTTACCGGACCCCCCCCTGGGGGGGGGTTATTGGGCCTACATGGGCCATAAGGGAGAAGAGGAGGGCCGGCCAGGGCAGGCCGCGCGCCCCCTCCCCCCTAGTCCGAATAGGACAAGGAAGGGGGGGGCGGCGCCCCCCCTTTCCTCTTTCTCCCTTCCCCCTTCCTTTTCCAACAAGGCAAGAGGGGGGAGTCCTACTCCTGGTGGGAGTAGGACTCCTCCAGGCGCACCGCTAGGGCCGGCCGCACCTCCCCCTCTCCCTCCTTTATATACAAGGGCAAGGGGGCACCCCATAACACAGAAGTTGATCTTCGTGATCGTTCCTTAGCCCTGTGCGGTGGCCCCTTCCACCATATTCCACCTCGGTCATATCGTAGCAGTGCTTAGGCAAAGCCCTGCGTCGGTAGAACATCATCACCGTCATCACGCCGTCGTGCTGACGAAACTCTCCCTCAACATTTTGCTGGATCGGAGCTCGAGGGACGTCACCGAGTTGAACGTGTGTAGAACTCGGAGGTGCCGTACGTTCGGTACTAGGATCGGTCGGATCGGGAAGACATACGACTACTTCCTCTACGTTGTGTCAACGCTTCCATTGCCGATCTATGAGGGTACGTAGACAACACTCTCCCCTCTCGTTACTATGCATCACCATGATCTTGCGTGTGCGTCGGAAATTTTTTGAAATTACTACGTTCCCCAACAGTAGAGTAGGACTCTGCTCTACTACTAGCACGGAGGAGTAGTATATTCTAATCTAAAATAGTTACAAACTTCAATGCCTGAGCCTGGAACGACTATGAACCGTGCTCAAAGACCGTGTCTACGTGGTGTTTGGACATGGGCGACAACCTCAACGCCAACGGTGCTGCTCCCGTTGCACCATATGTGTTTCTGTCCTTCCTGTTCGAAATTGTGGTAGAATTCATGATTTATTTTGTGCTTATTCGGATTAAATCTCGTAGTAACTTGCTCATATATTCAACTGGCACAACATCCCCTATAGCCACTCTCGTTTCATGGATGGCCTGGTCGATGCCTCTAAGGAGCCCTTCGTCCAGTGTTATGAGTGCTCGATGTCGTTTTGTGGCTCGCCGGCGGACGTGCATCACCTCACGGATGCGTGCAGCGGTCACTGCTGGCCCTTGGCGGAGAACATCTAGTATGAGATGTGCTACCCATTCACCATGCCAGAGTCGCTGGAGGATCGACGCGAGAGAGAGGGGGAGGAGATAGCGATGGATGTGAACGTGAGGGGGAGGAGATAGCGATGTTGTGGGAGGCGCAGTATTTATAGCGAGCAATGGCACACCTACGCAAGATATGGACTGAGCTACACTGACTTAACTGCAGGTCCAGTTGCGTCACTGACATGTGGGCCAGACCCCTGTTGGGCCCACATGTCAGTGACCCAATGCTCTTGTAGTTAAGTAACAGCTACGTGGGCATATTTGTTGGAGTAAATTACAGGGGAGCGAAGGGGTGGAAATATTCTTGGTCACAACAGATTGGACGAGCGTGGGGGGAGGAGAGTCATGCATGCAGATTTTTTTCACATGGGGTGGAGTGGTGGGACCGCCCGAGGGAGAAGGAGAGTTCGGCATGCATATTGTTTCCACACATGGAGAGGAAAAGATTTGGAGACGAACAGGCTTCCTGCAGGTATGGGGAACGATACATAATAAGTCATCTTGCATGCCGGGCTAGGTATAGTCTCAAGTCATTAAAAACATACACGCCCCACACATGTTCATATTTCAAGGTGCATTAAATTATTGCATGCGATGATTAAGGCTGGCCATAATGGTGGTATCTTTGCTGGTATCCTGCACACAGGAATAGCAAACATGCTGATGTGGAAAAGAATTAAAGAAGAGAGGGGGGTTAGAGTAACTAGTGTTCACGCATACATTGGTCAACACATTTTTTTTGTGAAGAATGACAGCACTAGTTGAGTACTTTTGTAGACTTCAAAAACTATTCCACCGCCTATACTATCTTGCTAAGAGTAGCTAAAAATTTTGAATTGAGCCCTTTAAACTAGAAGGGAGGTAGTGGTACTCTAATAGCTAACCTTGTCGTGATGACAAGATAGGACATGGCACGCACCTGGATGGAGGAACTAGTCTGCATTGTGCATTTAAGTTTTTTCTGAAGTTAATGTACCTCTACTTTCACCAGACTTATAGAAAAATGTGTCAACATTCACAATGTCAAATAAATATTTTTACACTCATTATAAAACATAGTTCTTATACTCATTATAATCAGTATTGTAGATATTGATATTTTTAGTATAAATTTGGTCGTGGGATTTCATTGATGCATGTCAAAGGGTGGAGGAAGCGGAGCTTAGGGCTTGCATTGCCAGTCTCTGCATAGGTATTTGTCTTCATAATCCTGTAATTTAAGAGACTGATTGTGCTTTTGTTGTAGCGTCTCTTGCATCGGGGGACTATGACAGGTCTACTATGCGTGACCTGAAGATGAAAGCGTTGAGCATATCGAAGTTGATCAAAAATCTTCAATTGTCAAAGATTAGCCGTTCGGCCAATAAGGTGGCACACTTAATCTCTAAGTATAGCTTTGACAATAGATTAGATGGTATTCTTGTAAATAACGTACCGCCCAGTGTGGTGAATATTGTATCGAATGAGTGTACTGGTGTGGTTGGTTAATTAATATAAGGTGGTGTTAAAAAAAGTATAAATTTGGTCAAACACTTTGCAAACGATTGACGGGAGTAAAAAGGACCAGAGGGAGTATCATGCATGCGGAGTAGGCAAAAAAATTGCTTGTCTAAAAAAAGGCAAAAAAATTGCTCATTTATAGCCGGTCGAAGTCTCAAAGGGCGCGACCACGCGAGGGAGGCGAAGGTCGTGGGAGGCGCGACGTTTGACGAAATTAAGTGAAGTTACATCCACGCGCCGGCATGGCGTGCGAACAGGCAGAAGCTATACCGTCAGGCCTACGATATGGGTCTAGTAGACCTGACATCTAGTGGGTCCCGCATAGTTCTCGAGAACTCTTTGGGGGCTTGCAGTCGTTTATCCACCGGGCAAGCCAGCAACCCCACGCCGTTTGCATGCCCTACTCGTCCCCGTCTTCTACCTTACAACAGTTCGCTCCCAGTCGTCCCGTCCTTCCACATTAGTTCGCTCCCAGTTTTTTTTTGCGGAGTACAATAGTTCAACTTCTCCTAACCCTACTCCAAAATCCATGGCCTCCCAAATCTCCATGGTCGCTGCTGAGTACCAGGTTAGAGCCATCACCCACGATCAGTTCATCGTCATCTACACACGTGGATCCGAGATAGTGAAAGCATGGCTTGCTCGCTTCCTACGCATGTTCAACAGTTCAACGGATGAGTGGATCGCTGAGCTAGATGTTGAGTACACCACAGTCTTGGGACGAGAGAAGGATCTAAAGGACGAAGAGAGGAAGAAGCCCGCCGTGATCCAGGTTTGCGTACATAACGTTTTCTTGGTCTACCACATATGCCATGCCCACGTTGAGTGCCAGGATTTTAAGAACTTCCTCAAGGACAAAAGAGTGAAATTCGTTACTGTAAGCTTTAAGAACGACAGAGATGTTCTGCGTCGGATAGGTCTCATTGTAGGCCAGCCCTTCAATCTCCAGAAGGCATGCCTGGTGTCCTCCTCTCAACCTTCAATGCTGACCCTGGCAGCAGCCATGATTGATCCTTTGTACGCTAAACTGAAGAAACCTCATCACGAGTTTCATCATGCATGGGAGTCAAAGACATTAGATGAAGATCACATCCTGTACGCAGCAATGGATGCCTACCTTTGATTAAATATCTACAAGGGTTGGATGAAGAAGCAGAGCCCAGTGTCCGGTTCAAGCAAAGAAGCGTCAGCGAAGAGGAAGAGGAAGAGGGATGAGGACGAAGTCGAGGACATGGACTCAGACTCCGAGTAGGTGGCAGTGCCGTCGCTCATGCTGTTCTACTGCAGTGTCAAGCAGACTAGTTGCTTAGTTTATTTTTAAGGGTGTGTTGTGCTGAGGCCCCAGCAGAACTATGTTTATGTTCTTTCTCGTTTTTTGAACTCTTTAGTATGTACAGTAGTACTAGTACTATGTCTTACTACTGTTCTTCTTGTTGTTGGTACTACTGCTCGTATCTTCGTGTTCCTACTGTACTTAATACGTTCGTACTAGCAGTATAATTTGGGTCAGTCGATTTGTGAAAGAAGTTCGATGGAGCGAAGGAAGAAGACGGCAGAAGAGGTGGAAGAAGCCCTTCCAGCCATCCATGTTGCATCAAAAGGCTCACATGAGTCGACTGACCCAAATTGCTCCTTCAGATTGCAGGATCCACGTGGCATTCAAGGTCTCGAAGGTAGATTCCACGTCTGCACCCGGTTTGCGGGCTCGACGCGCGCGCGACTGGCTTCCGCCGCGACAGCCACCATGCGCGCCTCCTCCGCGCGGCCGGAGACGACAATGACACGGTAGTTCCTCCTCGCCGGCGTGTGGGAGCACGCACTCGTCCTCCTCTTCGTACACTGCGTGCATAGACGCGGCTCCACCAGCTGCTCGCGTGCTTGGCAGCGCGGCGGCATCGCGAGGAGGGACTGCAGATGACGTGAGAGGGCGAGCCTTTGGCTTCATGGCACAGGGATGGCGGGCACACGGCAGTGATGGGCGAGAAATTGTTGGCCGGAGCAGGCGGGCGCCGGCATGCGCAACGGCGGCGGTGGCATATTGATGAGTGCGCGTGTGGGAGCTTACTTTAGTTATATATATAAGGTTGGTCAAACTTAAAAGAAAACCGTACTAGTACACGTAAACATTAGACTTAGGCAGCGCTTTTATTAGTTAGTACCACAGCCAAGATACGGAATCCTGTGCAAGCGCGTGAACCGCGGCCGCGCGGTCGATTGAACGGTGCGTCACCATGTCGCGCTCGAAGGACATCCACCGAACCTTTTTGTGTGTGTGAAAACAATCCTCGAATATTACTCAACTTTTTTTCCTGTGAAAGTTCTTGACGCAGCAATATTTCCATATATTTGAATTTAGCTCCAGTTCATGTTTATTTGGATTTCGACGTTTTAGGTGCGCCCTAGTTTTTTTTAATACTGATTTTGTGTGTGTGACTAAAAGAGAACGTGTGTATGTGTCCATATGTGTGTTGTGGCGGAAGGGCAATGTGGAGACGGCGTGCGTGTGATACAGACATAGAGAGGTTTGAATGTGCAAATGATCATGCATGAGTGAGACATAGACAGATGTCGATACGTTGTGTATACATGAGAGAACGGTCTTCTAGTTTAGGGCCTGTTTGGTTCCAATAAGTCACCTGACTTATAAGTCAGGTGACTTAAAATCAGTGACTTATAAGTCACGCCTGTTTGGTTGTCATCTGACTTATAAGTCACCTGACCACACCTTCCCACCTTGTTTTTTAATGTAAAGGTGATGGGACCCACGTAAAAAGGGGTCACTTATAAGTTTTAAGTTGGGGTGGAGTAACTTATGACTTATAAGTTGGGGTGACTTATAAGTTGGGTCCGTTTGGCAAAATAAGTCACTTTTTAAACCTTTTCGACTTATAAGTTGGTGACTTATTTGGAACCAAACAGGGCCTTACTTGTGTGTGTGTGTGAGAGAGAGAGAGAGAGGGAGATAGAGACAGAGAGAGGAGCATCTGTAACACAACAACCATCTCTCTCGATTCGTCCGTCCCTCACACGGTCGCATGCAACACATGCATCAACGCGCACATTTTGACACCCTCACCCTCACCCGGCCCCTGCCCACCTCAAGGCCCGCACAATCTCTTCGTGAATACCCATTTCTCTCCTTAGGTTTGTTTTCTCTTAATATCTGACACACACACACATACACACAGAGACACACGCAGCACAACACACACACACACACTCCCCCGAGCACACAATTCATCCCCATCCAAGGTTATACGGTGACCACTCTTGCTTGTGCTTCTTTGCACCCGAACATGCACAACACCTCAATCGTCAAAGAGGGAATCGAGCAGACCGAAGACGGCGACCACACCGCGCTAGAGAATGCGGGGTCATTTGGAAGCAGGGTGATGTGACGACGGCTGACTGACTCCTCCCCCCACCCTCTCTCTCTCTCTCTTGCACAAAATTACCAATCCCTCTCTCCCCCGCACAAAATTGTCAATCCCTCAACCCACGAGATCCTTCCCCTCTCGTCCATGTTTTTCCAGCTCTCTCATCAAACATGTTGTCTCTTCTCCTTCCACGTATATAGAATCCAGATGCACACGCATCTCATGTATATTACATATATCCATCTTTCTCACAAACCTAACTTCTTCCTCTCTTTCCCTCTCTCTCTCTCTCTGTGTGTGTGTGTGTGTGCCTCGTTAGGTTTGTCTCCTACTCTCTCGTCCACATACATACAATCTTTCCCGCCCTATCTGCTCCATCTTCAAAAGCTCTCTCTACACATTTCATTCACACATTGGGATATGTCAAAATGTTGCTTCTATAATGGCTGATGTAGAGTTATGGTTGTTTTTGTTGCATCCTACAAAGTAATAACTATGAAATGCATTTAGACTCTCATTTGACTGGGATTATGTGAGTTTGAGCATGTTGTGAAGTACTATAGACCTTGTATACATCTTGGGATTCGACAATGATTGTAACTATTGAATTGTATAGACCATTACATTCGAAGTCAATAGCCTAATATATTTATTTCACAATTTCAACAAATGATTAGTTCACTACAAACTAAGAAAAAAAATGTGTACACCCTCCGTTTTTATTTAAGTCCGCGTATTAGCATTGGTCCAGGTCAAGTTTTGTAAACTCTCAGAAAGCTTATAACAAAAATATTAACATATACAATAACAAATAAATACCATTAGATTCATTATTGAATGTACATTCACAACATACATATTTGTTATGGTAAATATTTATATTTTTCTATAAACTTGGTCAAACTTTAGGAAGTTTGACTTCGGTCAAACCTAATATGCAGAGTTTACTACTACTACTCGCTAGTTGCTTAGCCGAATCACTCAACACGCCACACGGGGAGTCCAGTGTCACAAAATTTTGAGGTCGGCGGGAAAATCTCCCGCGACCCTGATTCGAGCAGTGGAAAGTTACCATCATAGCCTTTGGAAAAGGTCTACGGATGACGCTTGGTAGGGGGCTGTTTTCGTAACTTCAGGTTCACCCTACCCAGCCAACCCCACCCCGGCACCCAAGTAGTACACCTGAATAATCCTCATTTTCTATCCCCATCGCAAAATAGACTTCTCCACGGCACCGCAGCCTTCGTGCTCCTCCCCTTTACATCGGCGCACTCGTCCACCGCAGCGCATCTGCCTCATCGACGACCTCGTACGCCGCACTGGAGCCGGTCCACGGTCGTCGTCGTACACGGAGCCTCTTCCCCGGCATCGTCTTCCACGGTCTCGGATCTGCTTCCTGGAAGCCAACGCCAAGCGCAGAAGTACCACCGTCGTGGACAATGAACTGACTCCCGTTGCCGACCATGACTCACATAGGCCGCCGTGACCATCGTTCTCCTCCTCGATTGGTAATGTGTGTACTGAATCACTTAGCAATACATGTGCAGTTCCAATTTTGTTCATACCTACCCTTCAAATTTCCTGGGTGCTATTGTTCCCGTAAAAGTAATTGGTTATAGCCTCCATTGTCCAACAGAATATCAGCTTGTAATTGTGTGTCGCTCCTGTATCGCACTATGCTTGGGTTGGTTTTTCATCTGCAACCAGTAGTGTGGCAAATGATGGAAAGGTTTTTAGAACTAGCAAGATGCCCATGCGTTGCACGCATCAAGATGCATTTGTATGAGTAGTTTATCTTGTGGGAGAAAAGGATGAACGAGGGAAGGCCTTATTTGCAAATCTGGAGAGGGGTATGGGTATCTTTTTGCAAAATTCCCATTTGTTTCCTTCCTGTCTGTCAGATATAAATCAGACGACCTATATTGCAAGAAAAAAATATAGAGAAAAAAAGTAGACAGTAAAGGAAGTAGAGATAAATATTAAATATAAAATATAAAATAAATATAACAGTAGAGAAGAGAGTAGAGATAGCATGTTGAGATTTTTAAAGCGCCACGCGTTACGATTCTGTTGGAGATGCTCTAACATGGCAGACGAGTGCTTTAATGTTGCCCACAAGATGCACGAGTATTACTAGTACTATATTTTTCTTGCCATGTTGAGATTTTAAAACCACGAGTGCGAACATGCAGAGGAGCAATGAAGACCAAACACTAGACAAACTCATGTTCAACTTTCGCATCAAACTCATGTTCACAGATATCTGCACATTCATACATAATGTCCACAACCATGATTCATTTCAAAGCCAAAAAAATGTGAGGAGAGTTATAAATAAAGAAAATCCTATACTAGTTCCTGCTACCAGTGCGAGCACAACAAGTCAAGACCATGCGTAAATTAATTATATTTTAGAAATTTTTTGTGTTCTAAAATGCCTGCCGGCTCGCGGAAGGACGTGTTGCCGGCACACGCGCGGATCAATGAAGGCAGGCGGGGCAGTCTTAAGCTGGTTGCACAAGGGCACGCGGCAAGGAGGTGTGCTCAGCCGGGCCTGCAGCGAGTGCGGCCCTCTTGGCCGGCGCGCCGTTTCAATGCCTGCGCTATGAGAGGTCGCGTCCGTGTCAGAGCAATTACGCGGCGAGGAGGCGTGCTGAGCTGACTATTCCTACAAAGGTGCCCCAACACGTACCTGGTACCCGTGAATGCATCAATCATGCACCTAGGGTTTTAGGGTTTATTTGTTAACGTCGCCTTTACGTAAAACTCATGTGTGCGAGACAGCGAGAGGCCGACTGTGTGCGTGCGCCTCTTCTCTTCGTATATGTACTCCACCATTTGTCTAGTGTCCAAAAAATTAAAATAACTACTAGCAATGTGCCAATGCGTTGCCACAGGATCAAAGTAGATTAATACATATTCACCGACTTGATAGAAAAAAGTCTAGTTTTGAAATACGTATATCACTAAAAATATGTTATGTTTCACTCAAAATATATTCCTTTGGCGGTTTTGATGAGATAAGGGAGGAATGTTGTTGGTTTAAAGATTCGAGAAGTGGTATATGTCTAATTTCTACTCTAACTAGCAAGATGCCCGTGCGTTGCACGGAACATCAAGATCTTGTGGGAGAAAAGGATGAACGAGGGAAGGCCTTATCTGCAAATGTGGTGAAGAGTGCGGGTAAATTGCCATATTTTCCTTCCTATCCGTCAGATATAAATCGGACGACCTACATTGCAGGATGGCAGGCCCACCATCATCACCAACTTTATTTTTTATCCCTACTCTTATAAAAAGCATTGTTGGTGATAATCGTGTGCCTGCCATCCTGCAATATAGGCCGTCCAATCTATATCTGACGGATAGGAAGGAAATTATGGTAATTTTGCAAAAAGATACCCACACCCCTATCCACATTTGCAAATAAGGCCTTCCCTCGTTCATCCTTTTCCCCCACAAGATAAACTACTTATAAAAATGCATCTTGATGTTCCGTGCAACGCATGGGCATCTTGCTAGTTGTTTCAAAAAGCCCATGTGTGTGTGAGAGAGAGGGAGAGTGGAGGAGGACGGAGTGCATGTGTGACAAAGACACAAGGAGTGTGTGTGCGATAGGTATCAGCTTAAAATGAGGCGATAGTGTGTGTGTTCACGATCAAGAGGGCGTGTCTCAAGAAGGGAAGAAAAATCTACATAGATACAAGGAGCGGGAGAGAGACATGTATGCGATGGTGGAAGCACGAGTGTGCGGGTGTATAAACCTATCTAGAGGCTAGCTAGTCGATAAATGTTTGTGAGAGAAATACGAGTCGGGGTGCGAAAGCAAGAGTTTTGTGTGTGTGTGTGAGAGAGAGAGACAGTAGTCGGAAAGGGGAGTGGAAGCAGGAGTTGTGTGTGTGTGTCTGTGAGAGAGAGAGGAGACGGTAGTCGGGGTTGTCTGATCGGTAAACAAATGAATAATGCAGTCTGGGATGGAGACGAAAAGGAGACCGCAACAGATGTTATGTCTACAGGAGAGAGAGAAAGAGAGAGAGAGAGAGAGTAATTTTAGTGGTATGAGTCATATGTAGAGACATATAGGGTGTGTGAGAGAATCCCATAGAGAGAAAGACAAAGTGAAAGACGAGTGGAGACTGTGTATGTGGCGGTGAAAAAGAAAGCTTAGGTATCGAGTGATACCAGAGAACAGTAGAGACGTGAGAGATAATGAAAACCGTGTAATGTATAATGATAGGGAGAGTGTGACACTTCTCAAGGGAGACATCGAGAGACCATGTTTGCGAGGATAGGAGAAACATGAAGTGAGCGTGTGGGTGAGCTGGAGAAAAGAGAGTGATAGCTACCTGAAGGAGCATGCATGCGAGAGAGATGGGCGTGAAAGGAGTGAACAAAAAAGGGGTTCAAATATTTGAATTCGAGATGATGATACATGTAATCCATACTCGAACCAAAATTGATCTATCAAACATGCATACTCATATGAATTCACGCACATCTATGTTATTTAATATGTACATATTATTGATCCATACATTTTAGTAGAACATAATTTGGTTAATTTTTTTCGAATTCAACCTTAAGATTTCGAGATCGTTGTATTTGTAAATCATATTATACATATAAAGGAGAAGAATTCTTTGTTGTGCTTTTGAAAGTATATATAAAAATGATGTATATAGAATGTAATTCCAATTGAAAATGGATCCCGCCCGGAAAAAAATAGAATACAAACGGGATTCGAATTGAGTTGGCAGAGTAAACGTGCACTTTGCAAAATTTGAATGAAGCGGGGAAAGTCGCAGTAACCGCCCGAAACCAAAATCTGCAAGATGGAAATCACTACTGCCTATCCCTGCCACGCAAAGCCTATCTGCTGGATTTCTATAGGTTTCCATAGGGGTAGGTTTGTAATTTCACCCAAACGTGACGTAACCGCCTCTCACCCGGATTCATACACGGTGGGCGTGAAAACACAGTGTGTCCTCGGCCGAAATTGACTCCCTCCCCGATTCATATTCATACACGGTGGGCGCCAAAAACAAACTCTCATCGGCAAATATTCGGTGTGTGCGAGATTACCGTCCTATCCCCAGCCGACTAATGTTGATGTGATGTAGTAGAAATTTAAAATGGGGGCTAAGTTTGTAAATTTCCTCGCATTTGAGACAAGCGCGCCCTGAATACATGGTCCCCCCTTCCTCTCTACCTCCCTTTTCCCCATTCGTACTCCGTGGGCGCCAAAACACCCTCTCCACCCCACCCTCCTCCGTCCGCCGCCGTCCGCCACCCCATCCACCGCCGTCCTCCTCCACCATGCCGGAGCTGATACCCCGACGCTGCCGTCCATTACAAGAGATCGACCTCTCTCATCCACGGCTTCGGTCCGGGATCCTTGCATCCCGTCCTCTCGCTTCATCCCCGCCGTCGTCCACCTTGCCGACGCCGCTCCTATGACTGTCGCGTCCACTGCGCCCTGCCGCCATCGTCTACCCTCCTAGATCTGCTTCAACGTCGCCGATAGCCATCGCTACCGCAACACTATCAAATTCTCAGCAGATGGGTACACGGCGCCGCACCAGAGGCGGTACTCTCGCGTATCTGCTCAACTTATTTATCGCAGCAAGAAAATAGATCGCCACTGCTTTACTCTGATTTCTTGTCTTGTCTGCACCTTCAGATCCGCCATGGCACGCTCAACACTATACAACCAATGCTTATGGTTTTCCCCCTTTATATTCCACACTAGTTAAATCACAGTAGACTAAATTTCAAAATTGGGTTAGTCAATTTTTTAGAGCTCGCCGGAGTTCGCCGGTGTGATCGAAGGGGCTCGGGTGGTTGTGGGGCCTCGCCGAATGAAGAAAACTCGACACGGGTGGGGGTTGGTGCGGGGGTGGGGGTGGCGGAGGAACACATGCGGTGGGGGCCGGTGGTCTGGCTGGAGGCCCGTGCGGTGTTCTGTATGGGAAGAATCAGAGACGAGGAAGAAGAAGGGTTAGGAGATGTAGGATCTTCATCCAACCGCCTGAAATGGTCGAGAGACAGCTGGGAGTTGCATTCTGAATGCGCTCTGGTTCATCATGTGTGGGCACTGCGCAACCAACATTTTATTATCCAAAATCTGCTTGCTCTTCTTTACCATGTTCCTCTTTCGTTCTTCTTTAATATGTACTCTCTCCGTTCCTAAATACAAGTCTTTGTATAGATTCCACCATGGACTACATATGGAGCAAAATGAGTGAATCTACACTCTAAAATGTATCTGGATACATCTGTATATGATCCATAGTGGAAATCTCTACCAAGACTTATATTTTGGAATGGAGGGAGTATGATAGTAGTACAGTATGTGCCTTGTACTGAAGATGAGCAGGGACATTTTCAGTGTAGAGGTCTATACGGTCGGTTGTAATGGACACTTTGAGCCTCTTTGATTCGTAGGTTCTTGTAAACATAGGAATAGGATTTGTAGTGGCCTGAACACTTGAATCCTATAAGAATAGCAAGGAAATGCAGGGAGCTGTGTCACCTTTGAGAGTTACACTGATATTAACAGTACCGCACCTTCACTTGAAGAGAGCTGGTATCCGAAGCCTTTCTAGCTGTACCGGCAATACTAGCACATATATTCCAGCAAGTTCCACTTTGCTGATTTTACTCTGATGCTTAAGGTTTTCCCGTTATATCTACACTATGATCTGTGTAGCTGCTTTGTGTCGCACTAGCAGCAGTCCACTCTTGAAGCTAAACACTGCAATGACTTACAAAATTGGCACCAAGGCATTGAGTGCCATTCTGGATGCAATGAAACTCATACGCTCCCCACCTGTTGATCTTCTTCACAATATGATCCTAATGACTATTCTAACCTCGAGGAGTCAAAGGCAGATGGCCTATCCTGTTCACCCATCAAGGTGCCTGTTCTAATTTGGCAATGTTTTATTGATTGCGGGTATCTTGCATATGTTGTCTTGCATTTCTTCTACTTTGTTGCACAGCCATCTTCTTAGTTTACTCATCATATATGTCGAGATGCCATGCCCATCCATTATCAATACATATTCCATCTGTCATCATACCATGTTTTTCCACTCAAATGTTGTTCTTGTGCATCAGACATCAAAAATGAAGAGGGTGATTGCCAAACCTGAAGGAGCACCAGCAAATTCCTTGAAAAACATGGTGGTGCCGGAGAAATCAGACAGCACCCCACTTATATTGGCTGTACAACCAGTGACACAAAACGTAGGACCGACTCCAGCAGACTGTACCCATACTTCACTGGCCACACCACTAGCCCCACCACACAGGACCTGCACTCCAGCAAAAGGTATACCGATTTCATTTGCCATAGTACCAGCTGTACCATAGAAAAATCCCACTCCAGCAAAAAGTAGAGCAAGTCCACTGCAGAGACGGCCAATTCCTGCAGATTGGAACCCCATTCCATTTATTCCTAGTTTAGAAGACAATGCTTTTAATGTTGTTAGGGGCTACGTGCATATATTCCCATCATGGAAAGGTTATTGCGAAGACAAACACCATTTTCACATCTTCCTGTCCAACTTACGTGTAAGTGCTATTATTCATGGCTATTATTTTCCTGCTTTTTGCTGATTGAACACATCAATGATTTACATTACATTGTTGTAACTAGGCCAGGGTCAATCTGGATAGTCATGACGAGCAAAGCTTGCTTGTGCTTTTCAAGGAAGCATTGCAGCAGTATCGGTGTCACCTGAGGAAATCACACTTTGATGGCAAGTCTATAAACGAATTTCTGGTGAAGTCTCCTGTGCTAAATTTAGAAGACATTGAATGGAAAAACCTTGTTATGCACTGGTCTCGTTCCCAGGATGAGGTACTGTCTATGGAATCACATGACAATTTAAACTTCTACTTTTCCGCATGTGCCTTACGGATCTTTTTTGCAGGAAATCTGCTCGAAGAAGAATTCCAGTTTGACAAGAACGACAGGATATCGCAAATATGCTACCTGCTGCTTTGCTCTTGTTAGTACCTGTTGTCCTGTATCACTGTACTTGCATATATACCTGGTTCATTATGTGACAGCAGTATGCATGATAGCTTGCTTATCAATTGTATGATATGTATGAACGGTTACATTAGTGTAGAATATATCCAAGGCCAATGTTTTTTAGCTCTGCATTGTTCTTGTAAGTACATGTTGTCCTTTATCAGTGTACTTATAATGACAGGTAGTTGTTCATGTACCATCACCCTGCAGCTTATTTTCCTTTGCCCTCCATTTTCTACACATCAGATCTATATTTACTCTTACCCTCTGGTTGGTACTGAAGAAGTTTAGCTGTGCATTGCTCTTGGCTATACCTTTTGCCTGTATCGCTGCACTTACATTTATAGCTACTTGGTTATGTAGCATCACTCTTCATCTTATCTTAAATATTCTCCATTTTTTCGTATATTATCACATCTATATTTACTGTTAACAAAATGTAGAATAAAGGCAATGGTTTTGAAGAAGATTCTGTGGTAAACTTCTTGACTTGCCCCCCCATCAGCATGGACAAGGCCTTTATAGAGCATGCCTTCACCAATAATGTAAGTTTGTCCATCTCAAGCCTTCAATCTTTGTTGTATATATTTGGTTAGGCATGACTGCAACAACTGTTTATTTTTCGGTGTCTGCATCAAATTGCTTGTTTAAAGTTTATTATGTAGTTCATAAACAAAAGTTTGTCCTTTCTCAATTTAATTTTTCAGTTGTACAACCAAGTTCCTTCTTCATACCATGTAAATTAAACTATACAGAGCAAGTGATCTTATTTTGCACTGCATGTATGCTTCTATTCTTCATCCGTAATCCAGTGGTGTGGTGAACCTACCCACTACAACACAATGTCATATTCTGCAATGTCTTAACTATGAACAATGTCATATCATTCTACTATTGTTTAAACCCTCTCTTTATTTGCCATTCTGAAATGGTATAAATTGACAGCACACTAACCATTGATACTTATGAGTTCTTGATTTGTAATCCAGTGGTGTCGTGAAGCTGCCAACTCCTTCACAATGTCATTTCCTGCCATGTCTTGACCTGAACAATACCATATTGTGTTAATGCAATTTTAAACGGTGTCACTTTATTCGTCAGTAAGAAATGTGATGAATTGTCAGCACTGATACTTTTATGTGCAAAACCTGTCATCTGTCTACTTGTTTATCTTTCAGAGTTAGGAAGATATAAGTGTTGAACAAGCGCAGTCTCATCATCTTGCTCAGCTGCTTACGTTGCAGCTCCCCAGCAGGGCTAACCTTACTTGAACTCTATTGAAGTGCTGTCGGTTTTGTATATTATTTTGTCGGCGTGTTTATTTGCACTGGTGGCGATCTTTGATGCCCAGTGTATGTAATCTGCTGTCTGCTAGTGCTTTATTATCATAGTGGCGAGCTTTAATGCCCAGTGGATGTAATATGCCATAATTTCTTTATTGTATAGTCTAGGTTTTTTCTTATTCACAATGCTGGAGTTATTTTACTGTATATATATCCTGTCTTCGCAGTAAACCGGCCAAACCATAAAATTACGGTACATAATCGGGCCGTCATGCAATCACGATGTAGGTTGGGCCTGAAACGTGCCGAACAGCTCACGGGCCGGCAGCAGCCCGAAATGAACCCCGGCCCATGATTGTGCGAATAAAATCATAGGCTTTTAATAGGCCAAAATTATCTCGGTCCTTGTTTGGCCCATTCAGATATCGGCTCTGAGCAAGCCGGATGCAAACCGGGCCGTAGTTAGGCCCAACTATATGACGGGCTTTTAAAAGACTGAAATTAATATAGGGCCGAAATGTTAAACGGGCCCTTAACATGCCAAAACTAATATCAGGCCGAATTACTAAGTGGGTCTTTAACAACTGGGCCCAAAAGCATAGTGTCCAGTTGACGGGCCGAATCTGATATGGGCCATAATTGAGCCCAAAGCCTCTTAAAGGGCCGGACCTGATCTGGGCCGTAATTTGGCCCAGAATGTGGTAGGCTTTTAACGGGCCGGATCTCATATGGGCCACTATTAGGCTCGGAGCGTGGCAGGCCATTAATGGACCGGATCAAATATGGGCCGGCATTTGGCCCAAAACATGGCAGGTAGTTAATGGGCCGGCCTACTAGGGTCCTCAAAATCTTGTGGGCCTACAGCTGGTCCGGCCCATTAATGTCAGCGAAATCTCGTGGGCCTTTAGCTGGGCCGGCCCATTATGATCCGCAAGAATCTTGTGGGCCTTTACCTGGGCCGGCCCATTATGGCACACAAAAATCTTGTGGGCCTTTACCTGGGCTGGCCCATTATGTCCCGCAAAATCTTGTAGGCCTTTAGCTGGGCCAGCCCATTATGGTCCGCAAAATCTCATGGGCCTTTAGCTGGGCCGGCCCATTATGGTCCGCAAAATCTTGTGGGCCTTCAGTTGGGCCGACCCATTTAAACTTGATGGGCCGGCCCACGTGTCAACATATCATAGGCGCGTCTCGCCCATTGGATGAGTGACACATGTGCCAACGCGGACCTGACACGTGTCTCCTCCAGCCAATGATGATTTTACACATGGAAAATTCCCATTGGTCAGGCTGTTAACGGGTTATCGGATCCCAAACCCGACCCGATAGCTTTCCGTTACAGTGGATGCCACGTGTCGGTCACCCTTGACGAAAGCACTTCTGTGACGCGCAATTTATCGTCATGGAAGTGGAGACTTCCGTGATGATAATTTTGGTAATGTCATGGAACACTTCTACGAGAGCACAAGTATGACTATCTTGATTCTGTCATAAATTTTTCATGGATGTACATGCATGACAAAAAACGCGACGTACTGTGACAAACACGTATCATCACGGAAGTGTATATTTTTTGTAGTGCCGGTAACCTCCCGGTGCTCCCGTATATGCCCGAACTCATCCGGAACCATTCTGACGTCCAAATGTAGTCATCCAATATATCAATATTTATGTCTCGACCATTTCGAGACTCCTCGTCATGTCCGTGATCATATCCGGGACTCCGAACTACCTTCGGTACATCAAAACACATAAACTCATAATACCGATCGTCACCGAACATTAAGAGTGCGGACCTTACGGGTTCGAGAACTATGTAGACATGACTGAGACACATCTCCAGTCAATAACCAATAGCGGAACCTGGATGCTCATATTGGTTCCTACATATTGTACGAAGATCTTTATCGGTCAAATCGCATAACAACATACGTTGTTCCCTTTGTCATTGGTATGTTACTTGCCCGAGATTCGATCATAGGTATCTCAATACCTAGTTCAATCTCATTACCGGCAAGTCTCTTTTCTTGTTCCGTAATGCTACATCCCGTAAGTACTCATTAGCTACATTGCTTACAAGTCTTATATTGATGTGCATTATCGAGAGGGCCCGGAGATACCTCTCCGACAATCGGAGTGACAAATCCTAATCTCGATCTATGCCAACTCAACAAACACCATCGGAGACACCTGTAGACCAGCTTTATAATCACCCAGTTACGTTGTGACGTTTGGTAGCACACAAAGTGTTCCTCCGGTATTCGGGAGTTGCATGATCCCATAGTCATAGGAACATCTATAAGTTATGGAGAACGCAATAGCAACAAAATAAATGATCATCGTGCTAAGCTAATGGATGGGTCAAGTAAATCACATCATTCTCTAATGATGTGATCCCGTTAACCAAATGACAACTTATGTCTATATTTAGGAAACATAACCATCATTGATTCAACGAGCTAGTCAAGTAGAGGCAAACTAGTGACACTTCTGTGTGTCTATATATTCACACATGTACTAAGTTTCCGGTTAATACAATTCTAGCATGAATAATAAACATTTATCATGATATAAGGAAATATAAATAATACCTTTATTATTGCCTCTAGGGCATATTTCCTTCACTAGGCACACACTTGTGTGGCATCATGCAGCTTCTAGGCCAGCCAGCCAAGCACCTACGTGGTGGCATGCAGATCTTCGTGAAGACCCTGCCACCGCACCAGCTCAGCAGCCAGCCAGCGTGGCGCTGCATACCTCATCACCTTGGACGCGCGTCGAAGCAAGGCGAGGCGGCGATGGACGGGACAGGCTCCTTTACCGTCCCCGATAAAGCAAGAGGACACATAGGCGGCGCATTAAATGCGTTTTGTCGTAGGATGTCAGGAGATAAACTTGTACACTGTACATACTTTACATCTCCTGTGCGCCACTGTGGCGGCCCCTTTGACATATAAAAGGAGGCCCGAGGCGTACTGAAGAAGGATTCGGACTTTTTGGACTGGGCATGCACCGCAACTAGTTCAAGAACTCAAGAACACTAAATACACACAAAGCAGGACTAGGGTTTTACGCATCGCTTGCGGCTCGAACCTGGGTGAAAATTCCATCGAGTTGATCTTCTAGACCCGCTCTTTGTGCAGCCCCACGCCCCGCAACCATAGAAGGGATCCCGTCGAGGGATCCCATAGGTGTTGTTCCAGAACCCGGCACTAACAAAGGAAATAGACCCAAGTTTCAATTTATCCCATCCCATTTTCTGCAGGAGAGCAAGGCGGCATTATGCAAAAGGGTATTAAAGCTTGATCTAGAGAAAGATGACCTAAGAAAGGAAAACTTTAGCTTCAGACGCAAGCTGGAGGAAAACACTGCCTCATCATCACCACCATCATCATCATCATCACCAAAGAAGGAGACTTAAGCACACGGGTATGGGCACTCCCCTTGGCTTGTGCCAAGCTTGGGGGAGATGCCCCGATATCGTATCACCATCACTTTTATTACCTTTACCTACCTTAGTTCGATCCTTAGCTATTTCGTGATTTAGTTGAATAAAAGTTTAGCATGATCTATTTTCAAGTGCTAGTTTCGTGATCTATCTATCTATCTAATCAAGTGAGAGTTATATAATAAAGTTTAGTTTGAGTTTTTGCTTCTTTACTTTTATGTTCTAATAAAAATAAAGGAAAATAATCAAAAGAGTCATACACTAATCTTATGGTAAGCAATGACATTACATAAGGAAAAGTATAAGTGGTAAATTTTATTAAAAGTTGACAAACATAGCATTGGTCAACGATGCAATTCATGAAAGAATTAATAAGGGAAGAGAAGATTCACATGCAAATACACTATCTTCGACATCTTTTATGATTGTGAGCCCCAATTAAATATCTTATGCCAAATTGTTGACGTTGGACAAGGAAGACAACATAATGATTTATTTTGTTCATATTCACATGGAGTTATATTGTCATAGATCCTTCAACATGTGGTGCTTCCTCAATATCTTTGCTAGCCAAAAATCCGCACTGTCGGATCACGGGTTCCGACAAAACCCTTAGGGTTCGAACACTGGGGTGCACGCGAAGATCTCCCCCCTATTGATCCACGTCCTAGCTCGACTAAGATCTTACGGACTAATTCAACGAACTCGCAACACAAAGGACACAAGATTTATACTGGTTCGGGCCACCGTTGTGGTGTAATACCCTACTCCAGTGTGGTGTTGGTGATTGCTTTTTGGGGTGAGGATGAATAGTACAAAGGGAAGAACAGCCTCCTAAGGCGAGGTGTTCTTGTGCTGGGTGGGTGTGAGGATGAACTGAATCTCTCTCCGCCTCCCTCCTCTTCCTACTGTGGTGGCTAATACTATTTATAGAGGCCCTGGTCCTCTCCCCAAATATTGAGCGGGAAGGGAGCCAACAATGGCCAATTTGAAAGGGGACAACTAGTACAGCTTATCCTAACAAAAGCAGTCCTCACCTGCAAAAGGCTCTGGTAGTGACGCCGCCTTGGGCTCCATGGTGACCTCTGGCTTGCCGTCCATCTGGTCTTGGTCTCCTTGCACTGATATGGAAACCTTTGCTTGACGCCTCGGGACTCCACGCTTGCGCCTGCTTCCTTAGCACCAAAGAGGAAAGAAGGACGCCGCGCACGTAGGCACCCACCTGGCGCCCGCCTGGTCTCGATCGTCATGGCTCACGTCACGAGAACCTCGTGAGGTTTGCCATGCCTTGAACTCTCTGCCCCTCGCGAGCCAGCCTGGTGAGGCCGCTCCTGTGGAGGTCTTGTGTCGTCCGCCTCACGAGTCTTGGCCCCTCGCGAGGGTCTTGAATGTCTTGTTGATGAATATGGGTCGTACAGGCCTTCTAGAAAAGCCACGCCGTGGGCCGCAGGCAGGCAAGTTTGGGACCCCCATTCCCAGAATGCCAACAGTAGCCCCCAGGCCCAAGGAGCGCTCGGGCTTGGCTTTGGGGCGAAGCCAAAGGTCAAGTGCGGAGCGCCACGGGCCCCAATAGCCTGCGGCCTTGGTCGATGCGTGGTGGTTGACTGGACGTGGGCGTCTCCTCTTCCCCATGCTGCCTCGGCAACTGCCCGACTTGACAAGTCCCTGCGATATGCAAGGAAGGCCATCATTACCTGTGATCGTGGGGGGTGCTGGTTGGCCTTCTCCTGCTATAAAGGAGGAGGGGGGGCAGAGCCCCAGTCACCCATTTATTCTTCTGCCTCTCCCGCTTCTTCTCCTTCCTTGCTCCTCTCTTGCTACCAATGGCGCCGTCAAGGAGGTTTGCTGCCGCGGAGAAGGGGAAGGCCCCTCGCGAGATGCCCGGCTCTCCGGTGCCCAAGCGTGGACGTGGACGTCCATGCAAGCACACCGGAACCCCCGTAGTGGCCCCGCACTGCCGTGTTGGTGCCGCTTCGTGGGGCAGGGGTCGCTCCAGTCGTGGCGGTCCCGTTGATGAAGGGAGATGTGCCGTGGTTGCGCGGCCTCCCCGGTCGTGCTTCCACTCGGCGGAGATGCTGTCGGAGATCGTTGTCTGGTCGGCGAACCCGGCCGGCAACTGGCTTCAGGTCCCGCACTTCTTCGCCGACGAGCTACCGGCCTCAGCTCCAGGAGGGCTTTGTCTACAGGCAGACAGCTACTGCAGCAGGGCTTCCATGGTCGCGGTCAAGGTCTTCGCCGGCGGCAACATAGCCCTGGCCCACGGTTGGCAGACATTGGCCCGCGCGCGCGGCCTGGGCAGGCGGTGCACCCTCCACTTCAAATACGACGGTGTCGCGCCCCTCTATGTGAGGGTGTTTGGGGAAGATGGTCGCTGCGCCGGGTGCTGCCCCGAGGTGAACGACGAGGAGGAGGTGCTCGGCCTTGGCAACAGCCGCGACGAGGATGAGGGCGAACCCGCCCTTGGTGCCGACCGCGTCTCGTCCGGCTATGCCAGCTCTTCCCCCAGCGACAGCCCCAGCAGTGGCAGCTACGACTAGTCGTCACGCCTTTGTGCCCGCTTCGAAGATGATGGCGGGTCGTCTCGTCGCCACGCCTCCGTGAAGCGCGAGGAGGGGTCCGGTTGAACTCGAGAAGGCGCTGGGGCCTACCCCCGTGGACTACTATAGGCGATGCTTCTATTTTGTTCTTTTTTTCCTTTCCTGCATCAGAAGGAAACCAGAATGGGCCCTGGAGGGGCCTGTATTGAACTATGATCTCAATTTTTATGCTATGTTTGTCGTTCCTGTGCTGTGTCGCAACCTCGTCGTTTTACGTAGGTGTCGGTGTCAAAACCGGCGGATCTCAGGTAGGGGGTCCCGAACTGTGCGTTTAAGGCGGATGGTAACATGAGGCAGGGGACACGATGTTTTACCCAGGTTCGGGCCCTCTTGATGGAGGTAAAACCCTACGTCCTGCTTGATTATTCTTGATAATATGAGTAGTACAAGAGTTGATCTACCATGAGATCGGAGAGGCTAAACCCTAGAAGTTAGCCTATGGTATGATTGTCTGTTGTCCTACGGGCTAAAACCCTCCAGTTTATATAGACACCAGAGGGGGCTAGGGTTACACAAGGTCGGTTACAAAGGAGGAGATATACATATTCGTATTGCCTAGCTTGCCTTCCACGCCAAGTAGAGTCCCATCCGGACACGGGACGAAGTCTTCAATCTTGTATCTTGATAGTCCAACAGTCCGCCGAAAGGATATAGTCCGGCTGTCCAGAGACCCCCTAATCCAGGACTCCCTCAGTAGCCCCTGAACCAGGCTTCAATGACGATGAGTCCGGCATGCAGTGTTGTCTTCGGCATTGCAAGGAGGGTTCCTCCTCCGAATACACCACGGAAGAATTTGAATACAAGGGTAGTGTCTGAGCCTGCAAAATAAGTTCCACATACCACCATAGAGAGAATAATATTTCCACAAATCTAATATGCTGACATGTTTTGGCAGCATGACATCACGCCACGGCCTGGTAATTATTTGAACCGTTTTTCTTTAACCAGCCCCACACATAACGCGAGGCGGTTTCTTGACACGTCTTGTCAAAGCAGAGATCGTGTTCCCCTTATTACAGGATTCTCATCAATACGGACGTGGGTAACCCAACTGCGCCATCAATTACGGCGCTTGGTGGACAAGCAAGTTTTACCAGGCTAGTGGAGGCGCATAGTTTAGTCCGCCCTTATAAAGGGATAAGATCTCACCCTTTTTCTACCCACGCCTTCTTCCTCCTTTCTCATCCATTCTCGCGCACTCGAGCACCAACGCCCAAGTCCGTATCCTCCTCCTCAATTCTCTCCAAACATGTCCGGAGTAGGAGGCAAGTGGATGGCCTCCTCCATCACGGAGGGGCACATCAAAAAGTTAGGCGGAGCCGGATACTTAGCCACGGATATCGCGCACCGACTGCCAGCTGCGGGGCAGGTCATCCCTACCCCAGAACCTCACGAGAGGGTGGTCTTCCTCCACCACTTCGTCCACGGACTGGGGTTTCCCCTCCATCCATTTGTCCGCGGCCTCATGTTCTACTATGGGCTGGACTTTCATGATCTGGCCCCGAACTTCATCCTCAACATCTCGGCGTTCATCATCATGTGCGAGGCCTTCCTCTGCATCTGGCCCCACTTCGGCCTGTGGCTGAAGACCTTCAATATCAAGCCAAAGGTGGTGGGTGGCCAACAAGCGGAATGCGGCGGAGCCATGGTGGGCAAGATGCCCAACGTTACATGGCTTGAGGGCTCCTTCGTGGAGACCATAAAGGGGTGGCAATCGGGATGGTTCTACATCACCGAGCCACGCGACACCAACTGGGTGGCGGCCCCCGAGTTTCGATCCGGAATCCCCACGCGGGTAACTTCCTAGAAGGAGAAGGGCATGTCCTGGGGTTCATCGGTGGAGCTGGACAGACTACAGAAGTGTATCTGGAACATGACAAGCAAGAAACTTAAGCTTGTCAACATAGTCCAGGTCATGCTCTTCCGCCGGATCCTCCCGTGTGAACAACGGGATTTTAACTTATGGGAGTTCGACCCGGCCCAGCACCAGACTCTAAGAGAGCTCTTCGACACGACACACAAAGACGTCTGGAGGGTGCTATTCAAGGGCGTCGAGGTCCCCCCCTCTCTCACTGAGGACCACAGGCTAAGCGCGAAGCGCCCCGCGAATCCGATAAGTTTTGTACATCTGGTAGGATATTTGTTTCCCATAGCTTAACCATGTGCGGGGTCTGAGCTCCCATGCCTTTGACAGGACTGGGTGGAGGCATCGGAGAAGATTGACTGTCCGGCCCCTCTGCCTGAAGACACTGCAGACGCTCTCCTGACGAAGATGCTGACTCCAACTCCTTCTAAGGTGCCGGAGAAGACCAAGAAGAAGGCCAAGGGAACCCGCAAGACTTCCTGGCGCCAGGTGGTATCGGACTCATCATCTGATAACTCCGCGATGCACTCCTCTCATGAAGATGAGGTGGAGGAAGATGAAGATGCTCCCCCTCAAGCCAGAGGAGACAAGAAAAGGAAGGCCGCCCCAACCGGGGAGGCCGAAGGGTCCAAAAAGGGAAGGACTCTCCTTCCGGACTACTCCACCACCTCCGCCGAAGGCGAAGACGAGTGGCTGCTCAGGGCCAAGCCCGTGGCGAAGTCGTAAGTATTCGGATACCAGAAGCATACCTTTGTCGCACTGCTTCCCTTAATGCCGAATATGATTATGCAGACCTCCCCAAACCCGTATCAACGTATCCTCGTCGGACGGCTCCTTGGATTCGTCGGATATGGATAGCGATCCACTTCTGACCAACTCCTCCCCCTGCCCTACGGACAACACCGAGGTATTTTCTCAAGGGGGCACCGGGCTAGGGGGAGACAGTCCTGGAGGCGCCTCAAGGCGACCTTCCGGACTCCAGGAGCAAGGCTCCCGGGGGCTCCAAGTTCGGTTCTCAGCCGAACACCGCGCCGGAACCTCTAGTGGTTCCGGACTCGGGCAGGCGGCCCCCTTCCAAAAGGGGTAAGACGCCCGTGCCGGTGACCTCTGTCCATCCAGAGGCACCAGACAACCTGCTGGTAGCGCTTCGCGGCGCTTCCATCGACGAAGAGCACCGCACTATTATGAGTGCGGTGATCAAGAAGGTTCAGTCCACCAAGAGCGGACTGACTGAAGCCTGTGCCAGCCTTCTAACATGCTTTGAGGTAAGTATTTAAATTATAGGGAAAATATTACAGCATAGACAGTAGACCCTGATGCTCTGTTTGGTGTTCACAAAGAAAAGCCGAATAGAGGATCATATAATATCTGTAGGAGTCTAATATAAGTATGTCTATATGCGTATGCAGGCTTCGCTGCTGGCCTCTGCCGCACTGACTGCGTAGGTCGCCGCGCTGAAGCAGGACCTCGAGGGGTCCGAGAAAGAGCTCGACCTTGCCAAGAGGCAGCTCGCGGAGAACAAAGGTAAGTAATACCTTGTATATATATATGCAAAAAAATGATGCGATTGCAAAATGACAGGATCAATATGAATTTGCCAGGGGCCACGACCGAAGTGGCGACCCTGAAGCAAGCACTGTCCGAGGCTGAAAACAAAGCGGCCCAGGAGCGCACCGAGCGGGAAAAGCAACAGGCACGGGTGGGCGAGGTGCAGCAAGAGCTGCAAGCTCTCATGACGAAGCACGAGCCATTAGAGCTTGACTCGGAGACGCGAGAGTCTGAGCTTGCCGCGGCCCTGGAGAGCGCAAAGAGTGCCAAGGCTGAAGCCCAAAAGGCCCTCCAGGAGATTGAGGCAATGAGGAAGATAGCGGTGGGTAAGGCATTCAATATGCAAAGCAAGCATGTGAAAGTAAATTACTTGTTACTTACCCGAGTCTGGAGCTCTCCAGGAGCATTCGCAGATTTGCCCCGCAGCGTGTCGGATGCCGCAAAGTTTTACCAGGCCGAGGAGGGAAGCTCGATGGAGAAGCTGTTCTGGTCTCAGTATACTAGGACCGAACACCCGATGCCTATGAGCGACCAGCTGAAGCAACTGGTCGAGCTGCACAAGGCGGCCGAACAGGCCATGAAGGGCTTTATAGTCCGGATGTGGCCTGGCGACGCCCTTCCCAACAGCTACTTCGGCCTGGTGAGGCGGCTTGTGGATGCCTGCCCACGGCTGGAAGTCATCAAGCGGTCCGTCTGCATCCAGGGTGCACGCCGGGCTTTCGCCCGTGCGAAGGTGCACTTGGCCAAGATGGACGCCGAGAAGCTGTTGAAGGAGGGGCCGCCGCAGGGCAAGGAGCATCGCCACCCCGAGATGTATTATGAGGGTGTCCTGAAGGGTGCCCGTCTTGTAGCGGACGAGTGTGCGAAAGATGTAATATTTGAATGAACTTGCTTGTGTGATCCTGTGGTATGAAAACTTGTTCATATGTGCTATGCAACGCTTGTTTGAATTTAAAATATTACCTTCTATTCGGCTATTTATCAAATCTTAGAGATGGCTAGTCGTCGGCTTCTGCCCCCATGCCATGAGTGCTGGGGTGTTCGGGATAAACCTGAGCACTCTTGTTCCCATTTTTGGGTCCTTTGAGGGAGGTGCTCAGCGCAACGAACAAGACAATCAGATTATAATGCTTTATCACTCTCACTCAGCCATAGAATTCTATAATTTTAAATTTTGGCGAAGCCCCTAGTATTCGGAAGGCCGAATTTGGGGCGCTATACACGCCTTAAGCCGGACAAAGACGACTCCTCGCTCTAAGCGGCATAAGTCTTTAGGGACTTGAAACCTCTCGAACAGCGACCAGTCTCTCGCCTTATCATGACAGTCAGTTTTAGCTTTCTCTACTGAGGTGCTTAGCCCAGCTGAACCGAGGCACAATCGCAGTAGTTCTCCCAGTGCTACCTTAGCCGATATAGCGGAACGTAAGGTACCAAAACATGGGAGCCGAGCAAACCCAACTGTTGACCCAAGACATGATTCGGAGCTGATGCATATAATGCTATAAGTTCGGGGTGCCGCACTGTCTAAAGTGTTCGGACTTCTCACACCGTATTATGGGGTATGCTTAAGCCCCTAGCATATTAGCCGTACCAGAGTGTACGGGTGCTGGATGTCATGAAATGAACATATATATATATAAGGAAGAATAAAGAATGAGATAATAGTCTATTGCTATGCATTGTTTATTCAAAAAGGTGCGTTAAAGCAAAACGATACAAGTAGTGCGATAAGCAAAAAGTAGGACTATTTGACATGTCCCCTCCAAGGGCAAGCTGAGGAATGGCATTAAAGCAAGTATTTCACTCGTTATCGTAATCCACCCGGGAGTTCCGTCGTTCGACGTAGCTTTATGCCTCCTTGATTGCTGCATCATGTGGTCGGCAATCATACTGCCGGACAGGGTTTCCAGAGATTAAATTCCTGAAAGAGAGAAAAATAACAAAGCGGGAAGCCCCTAGTGCGGCTGAGCCGCGTCTTGGGGCGTGCCGTAGTCGTGCCCCCCTCCCCACCTATGCCCATGGTATTTTAAATGCGTAATTATGTACGCGCGGCACGGATTTGGCCATTTGCCTGGGACTGGGGTGGGGGCCGCATTGCTATGCGAGCTCGGAACGTGCCAGGCGGTCTTGTTGCCGATTACCCCAGGCGCGCTTGAAGGTGTCCGGGTCCTTAATTGCCGAACTAGTGGATTGCCTTAAGAGGCTGCTTTGTGCTTCTGCTGCGAGGGCCGCAGTGTGCTCCTCCATGCGGAGAGAGCACTCTGTGTTTCCATTAACTGTGATGACCCCCCGAAGTCCTGGCATCTTGAGCTTGAGGTATGCATAATGCGGTACCGCATTGAATCTCGCAAATGCGGTTCGCCCGAGTAGTGCATGATAGTCACTGTGGAATGGGACTATATTAAAGATTAACTCCTCGCTTCGGAAGTTATCCTGGGATCCGAAGACCACTTCCAGTGTGACTGAGCCTGTGCAATGGGCCTCTACACCTGGTATGACGCCTTTGAAGGTCGTTTTTGTGGGTTTGATCCTTGAGGGGTCTATACCCATTTTGCGCACTGTGTCCTGGTAAACCAGGTTCAGGCTGCTGCCGCCGTCCATAAGGACTCGAGTGAGGTGAAATCCGTCAATGATTGGGTCTAGAACCAGTGCGGCGAATCCGCCATGACGGATACTAGTGGGGTGGTCCCTGCGATCGAAGGTGATCGGGAAAGAGGACCATGGGTTGAACTTTGGGGCGACTGGCTCCAACGCGTGTACGTCCCTTAGAGCACGCTTCCGCTCCATCTTGGGGATGTGGGTTGCGTATATCATGTTCACCGTCCGCACTTGTGGGGGGAACCTCTTCTATCCTCCGGTGTTCGGCTGCCGGGGCTCCTCCTCGTCATCGCTATGCGACCCCTTATCTTTGGTTTCGGCATTTAACTTGCTGGCCTGCTTGAACACCCAACAATCCCTGTTGGTGTGGTTGGCTGGCTTGTCGGGGGTGCCGTGTATTTGACATGAGCGATCGAGTATACGGTCCAGACTGGACGGGCCTGGAGTGCTTCTTTTAAATGGCTTTTTCCGCTGACCGGGTTTAGAGCCTTTGAATCCGGCGTTGACTGTCGTATCCTCTGTATTGTAGCTGTGAATGCGGCGCTTGTGTTTGTTGCGACATGAACTGTCATTGCCATCCTTGGTATCCGAAGTACCATGGTTCTTTGATATGTTATTGCTACGAGCCAGCCAGCTGTCTTCTCCCGCACGAAAGCGGGTCATGAGTGTCGTGAGGGCTGCCATAGATTTCGGCTTTTCCTGGCCAAGGTGCCGGGCGAGCCACTCGTCGCAGATGTTATGCTTAAAAGCTGCTAGGGCCTCTGCATCCGGACAGTTGATGATTTGATTCTTCTTTGTTAGGAACCGTGTCCAGAATTGCCTGGCCAATTCCTCTGGCTGCTGAATTATGTGGCTCAAGTCATCGGCATCTGGCGGTCGCACATAAGTGCCCTGGAAGTTGTCGAGGAATGCGGCTTCCAGATCTTCCCAACAGCCAATGGACTCTGCTGGCAAGCTGTTGAGCCAATGCCGAGCTGGTCCTTTGAGCTTGAGTGGGAGGTATTTCATGGCGTGTAGATCATCACCGCGGGCCATGTGGATGTGCAGGAGGAAATCCTCGATCCATACCGCAGGATCTGTTGTGCCGTCATATGATTCGATATTTACGGGTTTGAAACCCTCTGGGAGTTGGTGATCCATTACTTCGTCTGTGAAGCATAGGGGGTGTGCGGCGCCTCTGTACTGGGCTATATTGCGACGCAACTCAAATGAGTCTTACCCGCTGTGTTCGGCCCAGCCAGACCTACTTTTACTGTATCCGGCGTGACGGTTATTGTCTCGCATAGTGGCGCGCCCTCGTGATCCATAGATCAATCTTGCATGTTTTGCTTTGTCGTCCAATACATCTCGTAGGTCTGGCGTATTTCCCCATGCCTTGACATTTTTATTTGAGTGGCGTTGGAGTGCGGGCTGAGCTTTTGGCTGAAATGCCTCTCTATTGCGGCCACAAGGTGGCCGGTTAGCCGCATCATATGTTGGAGATGTAGGTTTGAGTGCTTCCTCCTCCAGTCGGGGTAGCAACGTACGCTTTGGGTAACTCTTGGAGGGGCGTTCGAGTTTATATTCCTCGGCCGCAAGGACTTCAGTCCATCTGTTAGTTAGCAAATCTTGATCAGCTTGAAGCTGTTGTTGCTTTTTATTAAGGCTATTTGCCATGGCTATAAGCCGGCGCTTGAAGCTCTCTTGTTCGACGGGATCCTCAGGCACGACAAATTCGTCATCGTCGAGGCTTGCCTCGTCTTCGGAGGGAGGAATGTAATTCTCATCCTCCGCCTCTCCATCTGCCGCTCTCTCTGGAGGGCTGGCTTCTCCATCCCCCTACCCTAGATCTTGCTGGAGGGGATTGTTGTCGTCTTCGGCACTGTCCGGAGTGCTATTATCTCATGTGCCGGGGTCACTGCTTTTGCTTTGGCGAGACTTAGAGCGGCGCCGCTGACGCTGGCGCTTGGGTTGCTTCTTGGAGGGGTCATCCTCCGCTGTCTCATCACCATTGCCTTCTTTGGGTGTGTCCACCATGTATATATCATATGATGAGGTGGCTATCCAGTGCCCGGTGGGCAGTGGTTCCTCTTCGCCTCCCGCATCGTCGTCCATGCAGTCGATGTCTTCGGAGTCGAAGTCGAGCATGTCGGTTAAGTTGTCGACAGTGGCTACTAAGTGGGTGGTGGGTGGGCGGAAAATTTCTTCATCATCCGCATCCCAATCCTGCCGGACATAGTTCGGCCAGGATTCTCCTGACAAGGAGAGAGACCTTAATGAGTTCAGTATGTCACTGAAGGGCGAGTGCTGAAAGATATCAGCGGAGGTAAACTCCATGATCGGGGCCCAATCGGATTCGATAGGCACGGGCGCAGGCGGTTGGGGGTCCGTGGCCGGGGAGGAATCCGGTAGTTCGGCATCACGGCTCTCATGAAGGGTAAGGTCGATACTCGGCTCGATCGCCGATGAGAGTGCGGCTTCTGTGGTGGGGTCTATCCACCCGCCCATGGAAGGCGCAGCTGGCTCCGAACTGAGGGTCGGAGCGGTTGCCGACGTGATCTCCTGGACACTGTCCGATGGCTGAGCTAAATCATGCTCATTGTGGCTGTGTGGTGCACTAGGTAGGGGCTCGAATCCGTTGAAGATCAAGTCTCCACGGATATCGGCCGTGTAGTTTAAGTTTCCAAACTTGACCTGATGGCCAGGGGCGTAACTCTCGATCCGCTCCAGATGGCCAAGCGAGTTGGCCTGTGGTGCGAAGCCGCCGAATACAAAGATCTGTCCGGGGAGATAAGTCTCACCCTGGACTACATCGCTATCGATGACCGAAGGAGCCATCAAGCCTAACAGCGACGTCATAGAGGAACTCTCAATGAAAGCACCAATGTCGGTGTCAAAACCAGCGGATCTCGGGTAGGGGGTCCCGAACTGTGCGTCTAAGGCGGATGGTAATAGGAGGTAGGGGACACGATGTTTTACCCAGGTTCAGGCCCTGTTGATGGAGGTAAAACCCTACGTCCTGCTTGATTATTCTTGATAATATGAGTAGTACAAGAGTTGATCTACCACGGGATCGGAGAGGCTAAACCCTAGAAGCTAGCCTATGGTATGATTGTATTTTGTCCTACAGACTAAAACCCTCCAGTTTATATAGACACCGGAGGGGGCTAGGGTTACACAAGGTCGGTTACAAAGGAGGAGATATACATATCCGTATTGCCTAGCTTTCCTTCCACGCCAAGTAGAGTCCCATACGGACACAAGACGAAGTCTTCAATCTTGTATCTTCATAGTCCAACAGTCCGGCCAAAGGATATTGTCCGGCTGTCCGGAGACCCCCTAATCCAGGACTCCCTCAGTAGGGATAACTTAGCTCGACTTGTTTTGAGTGGCCTCCTCCTCACGAGGTGCTTGCTTCCTAGTACCTGTTGAGGCCTCCTTGTCCTGATATGAGCTTAGGAACTGCAAAAAAATCGTCAAGAGGTTTATCGTTCACCCGGGGCTTGGTCATAGGCGCCGCTGGCCTTGACCCGGCGCCTTGCATCGCGATACCCATGGGGCACGGACTAGGAGAGGTGCGCTAGCTTGTGGGCTCGAACGAGGGTGCCTCACGAAAAGACAGAAGGAGGAAGCTCACGAAGGTACCTGTTCAGCCCCCTCGCGAGGGATGCGAGGGAGAGTATAGGTCGACCAAAGAGATGAAGGCAGAAACAGAGGCATAAAGCGATAAGACGGGACCAGCAAGAGACACCAGAAAGAAAATTTCAATTAAAAGAGGGTCGAAAAGCAAATAAAAAGCCGCGTCCGGCACCTAGTCTAGTCTTTGACGTCTTCTCACCAGCGCGGAGCTAAGGGCTGCCACTCGGCATGGGAGGGAGCCCTCGAGGCCCAAGGGCGGCTGTCTTGAGGCTCCGGGCGTGTACAGCCCCACTCATTATTATATGAGAGTGTCACGGGCGGCGATTATTCAAAGGCACGGGGCCTTGCTTCACAGGCATTGGGCCTTTCTTCACAGGCACCGGGCCTTCTTCAGAGGCACTTGGTATTTCTTCAGAGGCACTGGGCCTTTCTTCACAGGCACCGGGCCATCTTCACAGGCACTGGGCCTTTCTTCATGGGTTGAACTTCCAGAGGAGTTGGATGTTCCATGCGTTCTGGACGGGTACCCCGTCCTGCGTCTCCAGGCGCGCGGCGCCAGGCCAGGAGATGTGGGCGACCTTGAATGGGCCCTCCCACATGGGTGAGAGCTTATGAAGCCCATCCCTGGAGAGCACCCGCCTCAGGACGAGGTCACCCACCTCAAGAGTCCTAGAGCAGACGCTGTGACAGTGGTACCGCCGCAGCGCCTGCTGGTATCTTGCCACCCGTAGTGCAGCTTCGCGGAGACGTTCGTCCCCCCGCACGAGGTCCATACCCCGCGTGGCATCCTGTTGCGTCTCATCAAATGCCAGGACCTGTGCGGAGTGATGCTTGACCTCGTGAGGGAGAACTGCTTCTGCTCCATAGACGAGGAAGAACGAGGTTTCGCCCGTTGGCTTGGTGGTGGTGGTGCGGATCGACCACAACACGGACTGGAGCTCGTCGTGCCAGCCCCTGCCATAGGCTTCGAGCTTCTTCTTGAAGGTCCTGGTCTTGAGGCCCCTCAGGACCTCCGCATTGGCACGTTCGGCCTGGCCATTGCTCCTGGGGTGTGCTACTGAGGCGTAGCAGATCTGCGTTCAAAGGTTAGCACAATATGACTTGAAGAGATAACTAGTGAAATGCGAGCCATTATCGGTGATGATGCGGCTGGGGACCCCAAAATGGCTCACAAGGCCCTTGATGAACTTGACCGCAGAGCCAGTTGGGATGGCGCGGACGGCTTCAACCTCCGGCCACTTAGTGAACTTGTCGATGGCGATGTAGAGGTATCGATAGCCCAGGAGCCCGAGGAAATGGGCCTAGAATATCCAGCCCCCAGACTGGGAACGGCCACGAGAGTGGAATGGTCTAGAGGCCCTGAGCTGGCAGATGGACCTGCTTGGCGTGGAATTGGCAGGCCTCGCAGCACTTCATCAGCTCAGCCGCATAATTGAGTGTCGTAGGCCAGTAGAATCCACTTCAGAATGCCTTGCCGATGAGGGTTCGCGACGACGAGTGGTCCCCGCAGTCGCCGCCGTGTATGTCACCTATCAGCTCTTTCCCCTGTTCCCTGGAGATACAACGCAGTGAAATGTCATTTGGTCGCTTCCTATATAACTCACTGTCCCAGATGCAGTATGTTGTGGCCTGACGGGCCACGCGCTCCATGTCCTCCTCCTTCTCTAGCAACATCCCTTGCATCAGGTATTCCTTGAATTCCTTGGTCCAGCATCCCTCCTGAGGCTCGAGCGCCAGGAGTAGGCGCGCTCCTGAGGTCGAGCCATAGGTGGGGGCTCCGGTGGTAGGCGGCTGCGGGAGTTCCTCCCGAGGCTGAGCTGTTCTTGAAAGCGGTGGCGTTGCTGATGGCTTGAAGAGCCGCTCCTCAAAGACGCCAGGCTCCTGGGGTTGTCACTTGGATGCTCTTCTGGCGATATCATCAGCTTCCTTGTTGGTGCGACGGGGCACGTGCTGCAACTCCAGGCCCAAAAATTGCTTCTCCATATTGCGCGAGATAAGCACTGCTCCAGCCCCCACACCTTGGCGTGCGAAGGCACCATCAAAATACATGACCCAGCCGTCAGGCGCCTCGGTTCACGGCGAGAGGGACCGGTCTTCGCCTTCCTCAAGCACCGGGGCGTCTTTCCATTCTGCCACGAAATCAGCAAGCGTGGCTCCCTTGATGACCCAGGTAGTACTGAACTCCAACTAGAAAGCTTGTAACTCGATGTTCCATTCAACGACTCTTCCGGCAAAGTTGGGGCTCCTGAGCACTCGCTCCAATGGGTAAGCTGAGACGACCTTGATGGGGTGGCCCTGGAAGTAGTGCCACAGCTTTCACGGGGCCACTAGGAGCGCGAGGAGGAGCTTCTGAGGCATGGGGTACCGTGTCGGCGGACAGGACATTGAGCCCTGCGCCGCCGTCGATGAGGGTCTTGGTAACTTGCACGTTGCTGATGACTGGTGAACAAAGCATTGGGAAGATGCCTGCAGTAGCTGCGCACTTGAGCTGATCTACCGAATAGAACATGATGGGGCACCTAGACCATCTGAGCAGGCGTGTGGCCTTGAGCTTGGCAATACTACATTCACTTTGCGAGCAAACTGTTTGAAGATACGCTGCGAGGCTGGGGCTTGAGCTCCGCCCAAGATGCAGGCGATAGCGCGCGGCTCCTAGAAGCCCCTAGCCCCCTCATCTTGATGGTGGTCGTCATACCTCCTGGGTGGTGGCGGTAGTAGAGGAAGGCCAACGTTGCCTTGAGGACGGTCCTCACGAGGCTGGTCCCTCCAGGCACCCTCGCGGGGCTGATCCTACCAGGGGTCCTCACGAGGCCGGTCGTGCCACTCCTGGCGCGAGCCACGGTCGTCCCAGTGTCTGCCACCACGTCCTCCTCCTCGGCCGTAGCTCCGGTCGCTGTGCTTGGGGCGTCGACCGAAGCATACTTCTTGGATGGCTCTGAGCTCTTGACAATCGCTGGTGTTGTGGGTATGCATGTTATGGAAGGCGCAGAACGGTCGGCTGCTCTTGGATGACTTGGGAGGATCTCGGCCGTGCTTGGTGTCTGGCTCCGCCGCGAGCACGGCCACTCCTTTGCGTTTAACGTCCTTGGCCTTGGTCTTCTTCCCTTCTGGGTCCGCAGTAGGGAGTTCAAGGAGGGAGAGGCGCCCCTCCTCGGCTCTTGCACACTTGGTCGCGATGTTGAACAGTTCCAAGGTCGTACACAGCTTGTCGTGGATGGCGAGCTACCCCTTCATCTTGACGTCGCGGACGCCCTCGGAGAACGCGGAGATGACAGCCTTGTCAGTCACCTTGGGGATCTTGATTCGCGCGTTGTTGAAGTGCTGGATGTACTTCTGTAGGGTCTCTCCTGGTTGTTGCTTGATGCGGCATAGGTCACCCACGATCGGGGGGCGATCGCGCATGCCCTGGAAGTTGGCGATGAAGTGGTTGCGCATCTCGTCCCAGGAGGAAATTGAGCCTGGAGGCAGGTTCAGGAGCCAGGAGCGGGCGCCACCCTTGAGAGCCATGGGAAACCAGTTCGCCATGACTTTCTCGTCGCCGTTGGCCGCCTCGATGCTCAGCTCGTAGAGCTACAGGAACTCCGCGGGGTCATGGGTGCCGTCGTAGCGAGGAGGCAGATCTGGCTTGAACTTCCCCGGCCAGGCGACGCTACACAGCTCGGGGGTGAAGGCGCGGCAGCCGGCCGTGGTCACCAGGGCCCGTCTTGGACGTGGAACTTGGTCTTGGCGCCCACGCGCCGCTACGGCAAGCAGCGCGGGGCCTTGCCGTAGTAAACGATCCTGGCGCGGCGGTGCGAGGAGTGGCAGAGCGTTCACTTGCGGTTGAGGTACTTCTTGATAGCTTCTTTCTTCACGCACGGGCGCCGGACGCGGTGGCTCACGCCATGGAGCCGCGCGCCTTGGCGCTAGGGCGTCGTCTTGGTGCTGAGGTGGTGGAGGTGCTTCATGAGCCGCGTCGCCCGTGGCCGGCGGAGGATGAGGCAGAGGTAGGAGGGCGCAGGGGAGCCTCCTGCGGCGCGGACAAGCTCGGCGATGCGGTCAAGCCAGTCCTCGTAGAGGTCGTCGACCGGGCGGTAGCGCAGGAGCTCGTGCGCCATGAGGAGCGCGGCCCGTTCGTCCGTGGGAACGGGGCGAGCGTGAGACGACGAACCAGCGGGAGTCGGTGATGGAGTGGCGGTGCAGCCGTCCGGTCGCACCGAGGGGTGCAGCGAGGATGCTTGCTGCTCGCTCCCCGTCAGACCGGTGGCGGCGTTGGCGGCAGGCGATGGAGAGCGACGGGGTGGCACGCCGACAGGGACCGTCTGAGCAACGTGGGTGGCGAGGGCAGCCCGGCGCTCGGCGCGAGCACGGCGTGCGTCCGCCATGGAGACGATAAAGCGACGTGACGTGAAGCGACGGAAGGGAAGCTTCGGCGCACCCCTACCTGGCGCGCCAAATGTTGGATCACAGGTTCTGGCAAAACCCTTAAGGTTCAAACACTGGGGTGCGCGCGAAGATCTCCCCCCTATCGATCCATGTCCTAGCTCGGCTAAGATCTTACGGACTAATTCGATGAACTCGCAACACAAAGGACACAAGAATTATATTGGTTCGAGCCACCATTGGGGTGTAATACCCTACTCCAGTGTGGTGGTGGTGGATTGCCTGTTGGGCTGAGGATGAACAGTATAAAGGGAAGAACAGCTTCCTGAGGTGAGGTGTTCTTGTGCTGGGTGGGTGTGAGGATGAACTGACTCTCTCTCCGCCTCCCTCCTCTTCCTACAGTGGTGGATAATCCTATTTATAGAGGTCCTGGTCCTCTCCCCAAATATTGAGCGGAAGGGAGTCAACAACAGCCAATTTGAAAGGGGACAGCTAGTACAGCTTATCCTGACAAAAGCAGCTTCGCCAGCAAAAGGCTCTGGTGGTGACGCCGCCTTAGGCTCCATGGTGACCTCTGTCTTGCTATCCGTCTGGTCTTGGCCTCATTGCACCGATATGGAAACCTTTGCTTGACACCTCGGTACTCCGCGCCTGCGCCTGCATCCTTAGCAACAAAGATGAAACAAGGATGCCGCGCGTGCAGGCACCTGCCTGGCACCCGCCTGGTCTCGATCGGCAAGGCTCACGTCATGAGAACCTCGCGAGGTTTGCCGTGGCTTGAACTCTCCGCCCCTCGTGAGCTAGCCTGGTGAGGCCGCTCCTGAGGAGGTCTTGTGTCATCCGCCTCACGAGGCTTGGCCCCTCGCGAGGGTCTTGAATGTCTTGTTGATGAAGATGGGTCGTACAGGCCTGCTAGCAAAGCCACACCGTGGACCGCAGGTAGGCAAGTCTGGGGACCCCCATTCCCAGAACGCCGACATGCACTAAGTAGAGTTACTACTTTTGCATCCAAAACCCTTAAACCAAATATGGTGGCTAACATACGCAAATAAGAGCGAGAAGAGAAGCGACACAACGGTCAAAAATCCATCAGTGATCAAGAAGTGATCCTGAAAAATGATGGATTTAGAATATGTCCTTCTTGACATATGGGAATCATGAAACACGAAGGGAAATTAACAAGAATGACATAACACCATCTCAAGAGATAAGGTAGGAAGAAGTGCACTTTGGAATGCACGATGAAGAATACTTGAACTCCTCAATACAAAACATGTGTTGAGCACCCTGTTTAATTTTGAGTATAGCTTGGCGGATCATAACTTCGAGAGATATCTTGAAGAACAATTCAACAATGAAAAGAATCCTTGACGAACCACCATGTAGAAACTCTTGAAGAACTCCAGATAGATAAAAACATGGTCGCAAAGAAAAGAATCTTGAAAACAATAAGATGAAGCCTTGCAATGATTTAGATGGAGCTTCGCGGCGAGTTAACTGGGAGAGCTTGGAACTCTGGAAAAAGAAAGATGAAACAATTGAAATCGAGAATTTTGATATCATGAATGAACTCCGAAAAAGAAAAGATGAAGCATCTCGAACCGAGAATGTGATATTTAAATCATGCATAAAAAGATTTCAGAGAAGAATCAAATATTGTTCATAGATAAACTTGATCATAAAGCCACAATTTATTAGATCTCGACGAACACACCGCAAAAAGAATTACATCGAATAGATCTCCAAGATAATCGAGGAGAACTTTGTATTGAGATCCAAATAGAGATAAGAAGCTATCTAGCTAATAACTATGGACCCGAAGGTCTATGGTAAACTACTCACACATCATTGCAGAGGCTATGGTGTTGATGTAGAAGACCTCCGTGATCGATTCCCCCTCTGGCGGAGCGCCGGAAAAGGCTCCAAGATGGGATCTCACGAGTACAGAAGATTGCAGCGGTGGAAATAGGGTTTCGTGGTGCTCCTGGATGTTTTCAGGGTATATGGGTATATATAGGAGGAAGAAGTAGGTCGGTGGAGCTGCGAGGGGCCCACAAGGGTGGGGGCATGCCCACCCCCTGGGGCGCACCCTCCTGCCTCGTGGCCTCCTCACTTCTTTCTTGACATCCACTCCAAGTCTCCTGGATTGCGTTTGTTCCAAAAACGATCCTCGCGAAGGTTTCATTCTGTTTGGATTCCGTTTGATATTCCTTTTCTACGAAACACTGAAATAGGCAAAAAATAGCAATTTACACTAGGCCTTCGGTTAATAGGTTAGTCCCAAAAAAAATATAAGTGCATAATAAAGCGCATTAAACAGCCAAAACGGGTAATATAATAGCATGGAACAATCAAAAATTATAGATACGTTGGAGACGTATCACGCCACCGAGTTCACTTGACACAGCCACTGCTAGAAACCCTAATCAATTCGGTCTCACCGATGGGATCTCGGTCTCACCGAGATGGGCTTGCAAACTCTCTGTTACCTATTGCAATAATTTCGGTCCCACCGAGATATGCAATCCGTCCCACCGAGTTTGCTTGACCAACTCTCTGTTTTGCTTATTACCAAAATCGGTCTCATCGAGTTTTTGTAATCGGTCAAACCGAGATGAGGTATTACCCTAACCCTAGCACATCGGTCCCATCGAGTTGATCATATCGGTCCCACCGAAATGTCTAATAGTCACATTATGAACTAAATCGGTCTGACCGAGTTGCCTGATTCGGTCCCACCGAGTTTGGTGGTTTGTGTGTAACTGTTAGATTTTGTGTGGAAGCTATATATATATATCCCTCCACCCACTCTTCATTCCTGAGGACAGCCATCAGAACATGCCTACACTTCCAGCATGCATTTTCTGAGAAAGAACCACCTACTCATGTGTTGAGGTCAATATAATCCACTCCAACCACATAAATCTTGATCTCTATCCTTCTCCAACTTGCTTTCCGCTCAAATCATCTTTCCACGAAATCCAAACCTATGAGAAAGAGTTGAGTGTTGGGGAGACAATCATTTGAAGCACAGGAGCAAGGAGTTCATCATCAACACACCATCTATTACCTTTTGGAGAGTGGTGTCTCCAAGATTGGTTAGGTGTCACTTGGGAGCCTCCGTCAAGATTTTGGAGTTGAACAAAGAAGTTGTACGGGCAAGGAGATCGCCTACTTCGTGAAGATCTACCCTAGTGAGGCAAGTCCTTCATGGGTGATGGCCATGGTGGGATAGACAAGGTTGCTTCTTCGTGGACCCTTCGTGGGTGGAGCCCTCCGTGGACTCACGCAACTGTCACCCTTCGTGGGTTGAAATCTCCGTCAATGTGGATGTACGATAGCACCACCTATCGGAACCACGCCAAAAATCTCCGTGTCTCCAATTGCGTCTGCACACTCCAATCCCATCCCTTTACATTCTTGCAAATTGCATGCTTTACTTTCCGCTGCTCATATACTCTTGCCATGCTTTCTTAAATGTATTGTGAATGTTTAAACTTGTGCTAAAACTCTACATTAACTTGAAGAAAATAAAAACTGCAACTTTTCTTTGATAGGAGTCTATTCACCCCCCGCTTGACACCTCTTCTTGATCCTTTCAATTGGTATCAGAGCATTGGTCTCCATTGCTTTGGTTTAAACACCTTTGGAGGAAGACAGATGAGTCTACGTTGGGGAGTCTTAAACATAGAGTGCCTATACTTGATGGAGAGTTATTTCATGAGTGGAAAATTGAGATGCTTGAGATTTTCAATGAATATCATTTGAACAAGTACATTACTAGCCCTTGTGCACCTCATGTTGATCCTTTGCATCCTACCCTTGATGAGTCTATTGACATGATCCGTAATCTTAGAACTATCAATTTAATCTCTAGAGGTTTGCCTAGAAACATGCTTGCTAGCTTGCCTGCTCTTGATTGTGCCTACACCATAGGGAGATTTCTTGAGGAACGATTTCCAAACTATTCCTTGAAAAACTTAGATGAGATCCTTCACAAGTCTATTGCCTTGAGTAAGATGAGTTCTAATGATCCCAAATTTGGTGATTGTCTATTTGAGCTTACTAATCTTGTGAGTGCCAAAGGAGATGTCGGAATCATTAGCAATATCACCTACGAAGACATTAGAATTCATAAAGATGACTATTGTGATGACGTGATCCATCACAAGACTATGATGAACATGGATACTATGATGAGGATGATGATAGTGACCTTGATCTTGATGAGTCTATTAGACACTTTGGTCTTATGGCAAATATTTGCGGCTACATGGCAGGAGGAAAGGAATGGTTCTTCATAGTGGGTGTACCGATCATATGACCGGAGACAAAGATATGTTTCGTGAGCTTGCTGAAAACGATGACCCTCGAAAGTATGTCACTTTTGGTGACAACTCAAAGGGTAAGGTGGTTGGCCTTGGTAAGGTGGCCATCTCACATGATAGCTCTGTACAAAATGTTATGCTCATTGAATCTCTTGGCTACAACTTACTTTCCGTATCTAGACTTGCTGACTTTGGTTTCAATGTCCTATTTACAGAAGTAGATTGCCAACTGTTTCGTATAGATAATCACAAAATGGTCTTTACCGGTATACATAGAGGTGATCTATATATTGTTGACTTCACTAAAAAGGCTCAACCTTGAACTTTCCTAATTGCTAAATCCTCGAAAGTTTGGTTGTGGCATAGAAGGTTAGGTCATGTGGGCATGCGAAATATTGATAAGCTTATTAAAGGTGATCACATCCTTGGAGTAAAAGATGTTATATTCGACAAGGATAGATTGTGCAGTGCTTGTCAAGCAGAAAAACAAGTCGGAGGAAGTCATCCTGTGAAGAACATCATGACCACGAGAAGACCGCTCGAGCTACTTCATATGTATCTTTTTGGTACAAACGCCTACAAAGTCTCGGTGGTAACTCATTTGGTCTAGTCATAGTCGATGATTTTTCAAGATTTATGTGGGTGTTCTTTCTTGACGATAAATCACAGGTCCAAAAGATCTTCAAGAACTTCGCTAGGAAGGCCCAAAATCAATTTGATGTGAAGATCAAGAAGGTTCACAGCGACAATGGAATGGAGTTCAAGAACACAAATGTGGATACCTTTCTCGACGATTAAGGGATTTCACACGAGTTCTCAGCTACGTACACGCCTCAACAAAATGGAGTTGTTGAGAGGAAGAACCGAACTCTTATTGAGATGGCGAGAATGATGCTTGATGAGTACAAGACGCCAAAACACTTTTGGGCGGAAGCGGTTGAGACAGCTTGTCACACAACAAATCGCTTGTACCTTCACAAGCTACTCGGTAAGACGACATACGAGCTTCTCACCGATAACAAACCCCAAGTTGGATACTTTCGAGTATTTGGCTCAAAGTGTTACATTCTTGATAAGCATTGTCATTCTAAATTTGCTCCTAAATCTCATGAGGGTTTCCTACTTGGTTATGGCTCAAACTCTCACACTTACCGTGTCTACAAAAATTTCACCCGAAAGGTTGAAGAGACGGTAGATGTTAAGTTTGATGAATCTAACGGCTCACAAGTAGAGCAGTAGCCAATTGATGTAGGAGACAAGGACCCTTTGTAAGAAATCCAAGACTTGTCTATTGGCAAGATTTGTCCAACGAAGGTGAAGGAGAGTACCTCGTCCGTCCAACTGGAAGCTTCTACCTCACGACAAGGTGAACCAAGAGTTGACATGGAAGCATCCACAAGTGGGACACGTCAAGATGAAGAAAATGAGGAAGTACACCAAGATGAACCTCATCAACCTCCTTCTCCACCATGACGAGAGAACGACAACGTCAACAATAAAGAAGGCCAAGAAGGAGAACAAGAGGATGAAGAAGATGCTCGACCCCGATCAAAACAAAAACTCCCACGAGTTTGAGAAAGAGTTTCACGAGACCACCCCGTTGAACAAATTGTCAACGATATTCAAACCGGGAGAATCACTCGCTCTAAAAGTCGTTTGGCTACTTTTTGTGAACATTATTCATTCATCTCTAGAATTGAACCTATGAAGGTTGAAGAAGCATTGGAAGATAGGGATTGGATAAATGCCATGCACGAAGAGTTGCACAACGTTCAGAGAAATCAAGTGTGGACATTGGTCGTGAAGCCCGACAACAACCACAACCTCATTGGTACCAAATGGGTGTTTCGCAACAAGAAAGACGAAGATGGTAAAGTCATCCGCAACAAAACTCATCTCATCGCCCAAGGCTACACTCAAGTCGAATGTATGGACTATGGTGAGACATATGCCCCCGTTGCTAGACTTGAGTCCATCTTCATCTTACTTGCCTATGCTAATCACCATGATATCACCTTGTACCAAATGGATATTAAAAGTTCTTTTCTAAACGGTGAAATTGTGGAGGAAGTTTATGTTGAACAACCTCCCGGGTTTGTTAATCCTAAGAAACATGACCATGTTTACAAACTTCAAAAAGCTCTTTATGGTCTTAAACAAGCTCCTAGAGCATGGTATAAATGCTTGACCAAGTTCCTTATTGAAAAAGGCTTTGAGATTGGGAAGATTGATTCTACTCTTTTTACTAAAAGGGTTAATGGTGAATTATTTGTTGTGCCAAATTTATGTCGATGATATCATATTTGGTTCAAATAACCCTCATTTTAGTGAAAAGTTATGAAAGCTAATGTGGGAGAAGTTTGAGATATCCATGATGAGTGAACTCAAGTTCTTTCTTGGTCTACAAATCAGGTTCTTGACCAAGGATGGAAAATTAGTTGACCAAAAGGTTTATCGCTTTATGATTGGTTCATTGCTATATCTATGTGCATGCCGTCCCGATATTATGCTAGGTGTGTGCATGTGTGCACGATATCAAGCGGCCCCCAAAGAATGTCATCTTAAGGCTGTGAAAAGGATAGTGAGATACCTAATACATACACCAAATTTTGGCATTTGGTATCCTAAGAGGTCTTCTTTTGTAGCGACCCGACCTCAGATGGTCAAGTCTCTGTGCTTCAGTGTCATCCCTGGATCGGTAATGCTGCCACACACAATACTCGAAGGATTTATAACAGAGTAGCAATCACACACTTATTACATCGAATGTCTCCGAAGAGAACTTATTACACGAATATGGCTTAAGGCCATCTAATGCGATAACAACGGAAGGCTCGGAAGATAAGGTGAGTCCATCAACTCCAACGGCACAGCTGAGCGGCACGGCAACGACCTAACGAACCTTACTCCTCATCTGAAAAGTCTGCAACATAATACGTTGCAGCCCGAAAACGGGTCAGCACATGGAATATGCTGGCAATATAACACAGTAAAGCAGAAACAGAATAATGCTATCACTAGATGCATATTTGGCTGGTGGAAAGCTCTATGGTTATAGTTTTGCAAAAAGCCAATTTTTTCCTACAACAAAGGAATAGATTTTAATTTAACTATCATGGTGGTTGAAACATCATTGAGAAGGTAACCCCAACTCAATCCCAATTAAAGTGATTAACAACCCAACAGTACTAATTAAACATGGTGAGATACATGTGATAACCCAAGTACTAGATACTCAAGAATTGTCCATAACCGGGGACACGGCTAACCATGATTAGTTTGTACACTCTACAGAGGTTTGCGCACTTTTCCCCACAAGACTCGATGGCCTCCGTTGGATTTCTCGCACTACATGGCGTTTGAGAAACGGATGACCGAGACACAGTCTTTCGGGAACGTTAACTCTCTACTCCGGGTAGACCATACCGAACCTACAAAAAAACCCACTACCTGCTGATCTACCTCTTCAAGAGCTTCACGTAACTACTCAACTATGCTAGAGCCCATAATAGCTTGAGGCTGCACACGGAAGTTTCTAGCATGAATCATCTCAGTTCCCTTTGAGCCTGGGTGGCGGTCCATAGGAAGATCACACGGGTACCCCGGGATTTCCAAAAAAACAGACAACACTCGGTTCCCCAGGTGCCTCAATCCACCCAGTTGTTTGATTAAGTTGCCACCTTAAGTTGAACCATTAATTAACAATCTCTCATCTGACATGAATTTCACTCAAACCCAAACCACGTCTACGAGCATAGCATAGCAATATAAGCAATACGTAGAAGTAACTCCCAACGGTTTGAATATAACAGGGCAATAGGTTCTACCACAGCAACTGCTTCCCAACCCCCAAGTTAATGATATCCTAATCATGCAATGTTTCAGGATTGGAACTAATGCATAAAAACTGGGTAATAATGGGATATGATCAAAGTGTTACTTGCCTTGCTGACGATCCGCGAATCCTAAAGACTCGTAGTAACACGCTTCGCACTCCGGGAATTCTATTGCAAGCAAACAATAACATACATAAGTAACAAGCAATGATGCACAAACAAAACTCAAATAAGAGAGGTTGACCAGAAAGTTCAACTTAAGAACTCCGGTACGCAAAAAGAATAAAATCAAACGGAGCAAGGAAAGTCAAACGGCGAAAGAAAGAAGCTTCGTTTACTAATCTGAAACTAGGACAAATTTTACAGTAATGAAAACTTGTTTGAGTTGATTAACCGGAAAGAAGGTTTCGAGACGAAACTCCAGGCGCTTGAATCGCCTGATTCCGATAAACGAGCGAGAAGAAAAACAGAAATTAAGATCGGATCCGAAATCGCGATCAGAAATATCGTGGAATAAAACCGAGAAAAAGAAAAACGACGAATAGATCAACGAATGAACGTTCGTTATCTGGATCTAAATGAAGAACGCGTTCGTTAAAACGAACGAACGAGCGAACGCTCGCTAAATAAATAAACCGGAGAAAAACCGATCTATTTAAAAAACGAAAACTAGGGTTTCTAAAAAAACCCGAACGGTTTTTCTTTAGAAAACTGGGGCGGTGCGGCGGCTACCTTGGCTCGGCTCTGGCGGGGCTCCGGTGCGGCGATGGGGCGGCGACGGGGCGGCATGGGGTGGCGGGGCTGCGGCGGCGGCGTGGGGCGGCGGCGGCTCCTGGCGGCGGGGCGAGGGGCGGCGGGCGGCGGCGACTTGGTCTCCAGGGGGGAGGCGACGGTATTTAAAGGGGAGGGGGGCGGTGGCTGCTTGGGGGAGGGGGCAAGGCAGCGGCAGCGGCGGGGAGTCCGGCTCGGACTTGGAGTCCGGATCGGCGGCGGCGGTGCGCGCGCGCAAGGCGGTGGCGGCTCGGGCCGGCCTGGCTCGGCTGGGCCTTAGGCCCAGTCGGGCGCGAGATATTTTTTTTAAATAATTCCGCCGACAGAAGAAAAATCCTTGAAAAATAAAAAAATCTAAAAATGCCAAAACAAATTTTCACCGTCTAAATAAAATATTTAGGACGAGTTGAACATTTTCTTGGCCCTAAAATGCAATTTTGAAAACGTGCAATTTTTCTAATGCAAATAAAATCCGAAAAAACCCAAATAAAATCCAATAAATGATTTTAATATTTTTCCTCCAATATTTCAATTATTTTGGAGAACTCATCTTATCTCCACTCATTTGATTTAATATGAAATATTTCGGAGAAAAAAATTATTAAAATCAAAATCCTCGTTTCATTATTTGATAAAAATCAAATATGAAAACAGGAAAATCCCCAACTCTCTCTGTGGGTCCTTGAGTTGCTTAGGATTACGAGGATTGCGGAACTGGAATGCAATAAGTCATGATATGCATGGGTGATCGATGTATAACATTCCAAATTGAAAATTTGGGATATTACAAACCTACCCCCTTAAGATGAATCTCGCCCTCGAGATTCGGGTTGGCTAGAAAATAGGTATGGGTGGTCCTTGCGGAGATCATCCTCTCGTTCCCAGGTGGCTTCATCCTCGGTATGGTGGCTCCACTGAACCTTGCAGAACTTGATAACCTTACTGCGGGTGACTCTGCTGGCAAACTCAAGAATCTTAACTGGCTTCTCCTCGTAAGTCAAATCACTGTCCAACTGAATCGCCTCCAGGGGTGCTGTATCTCTTAATGGTATATCAACCATCTCAGCATGGCACTTCTTCAGCTGTGAAACGTGAACACATTGTGGACTCCTGACAATCCCTCAGGTAACTCCAACTTGTAGGCAACTTCTCCCATCCGTTCCAAAATGCGATACGGTCCTACAAATCTCGGGGCTAACTTTCCTTTAACTCCAAAACGTTTCACTCCTCGGAAGGGCGATACTCGCAGATATGCTCTATCTCCAATTTCGTAGGTTACCTCCTTGCGTTTTGAGTCTGCATAACTCTTCTTCCTGGACTGAGCAATCTTCAGTCGGTCTCGTATCAATTTTACCTTCTCCTCAGATTCTTTAATCAGGTCTGGTCCAAACAACTGTTGGTCTCCTACCTCATCCCACATCAACGGTGTTCTGCACCTGCGTCCATACAGGGCTTCAAACGGTGCCATCTTCAAACTGGCTTGGTAGCTATTGTTGTATGAGAACTCTGCATACGGCAAATTGTCATCCCAACTAGATCCATAATCTAGCGCACAGGCTCTCAACATGTCCTCCAAAATTTGATTGACTCTCTCAGTTTGTCCGTCCGTCTGTGGGTGAAACACTGTACTGAACTCCAATCTCGTTCCCAGAGTCTGGTGTAACTGATGCCAAAACTTTGAAGTAAACTGTGTTCCTTGATCCGATACGATGGTCCTCGGAACTCCATGCAGACATACGATCCTGGACATGTAGATCTTGGCCAACTTTGCACTTGTATAGGTGGTTTTCACTGGGATGAAGTGAGCTACTTTGGTCAAACGATCAACTACTACCCATATGGAATCATATCCTGCTTTAGTCCTGGGTAAGTCCATGCCAAGTTTAACCCACTTCCATTCAGGTATCGGCATAGGCTGTAATAGTCCTGCTGGCTTCTGATGTTCTGCCTTAACTCTCTGACATACATCACATACAGCTACATACTCGGCAATATCCTTCTTCATACCAGTCCACCAGAAATGTTCCTTCAGATCCAAATACATCTTGGTGTTTCCGGGGTGTATCGAGTATGGTGAGTCATGGGCCTCTTGAAGTATTAACTTCCTGATCTCCTGGTTGTTGGGCACATAAACTCGGTCCTCAAACCATAGGGTATCGTGCTCATCTTCACGAAAACCTTTGGCCTTTCCTTTGCCCATCTTCTCCTTTATCTCGGCAATCTCTTTATAATCTTTCTGAGCTTCCCAAATCTTGTCCAGCAATGTCGACTGAACCTCCATTGTGGCAATGAACCTTCTAGGTACAATCTCTAATCGAAGTTCCATGATGTCATTTGCTAATTCCTTCGGCAGTCCTTTACTTTCAAGGATAGTAGCATAACTCTTCCGACTCAATGCGTCTGCTACAACATTGGCCTTTCCTGGATGATAGTGTAGCTTCATGTCATAATCCTTTATAAGCTCCAACCATCTCCTCTGCCTAAGGTTCAGCTCCTTCTAGGTGAAGATGTACTTCAAACTCTTGTGATCCGTGTACACATCACAACGGTTTCCAATAAGGTAATGTCTCCAAGTCTTCAACGCATGCACTATGGCTGCTAGCTCCAATTGTGCGTAGCATAATTCAATTCATGAGGTTTTAGTTGTCGTGAGGCATACAAAACAACTCTTCCGTCCTGCATTAGCACACATCCAAGTCCTAAGCGAGAGGCGTCGTAATACACTTGGAACTCCTTATGTATATCTGGCAGTACTAGCACTGGGGCTGTAGTCAAATGTTTCTTCAACTCCTGGAAACTTGCTTCACAATCTTCTGTCCATTTAAACTTGGTATCCTTCTTCAATAGTTCAGTCATTGGTTTTGCAATCTCGGAAAAATTCTCAATGAATCTCCGGTAGTATCCTGCAAGTCCAAGAAAACTACGGATCTCGCTAACTGAGGTGGGTGCCAACCATTTAGAGACTGACCGAGCCTTGCTGGGGTCTACTGCTATACCTTCTCCTGATATGATATGTCAAAGGAATCCGACTTCCTTCAGCCAAAACTCGCATTTGCTAAACTTAGCATACAACTGGTGTTCCCTGAGCTTCTTGAGAACTAAACGCAAATGCTCCTTGTGCTCCTCCTCATTCTTCGAGTATACCATGATATCGTCAATAAACACCACAACAAACTTGTCCAAATACTCCATGAACACCTTCTTCATCATGCTCATGAAATAGGCAGGGGCGTTAGTTAGTCCAAACGACATGACCGTGTACTCGTATAATCCATATCGCGTTGTGAACGCCGTCTTTGGTATGTACTTCTCTCGTATCTTCAACTGATGATACCCTGATCGTAAATCGATCTTTGAGAACACTTTAGATCCTTGCAACTGATCAAACAGATCGTTGATCATCGGTAGTGGGTACTTGTTCTTTATCGTCACTTCAATCAAGGCTCGATAATCAACAACCATCCTTAGGGATCTATCCTTCTTCTCAACCAAGAGTACTGGGGCTCCCCAAGGTGATGAACTTCTTCGGATGTATCCTTTCTCCAATAACTCCTTGATCTGTTTCTTAATTTCTTCCAGATCATTTGCGGGCATCCGATAGGGTCTCTTGGATATTGGTCCTGTACCTGGCAACAGCTCTATCAAAAACTCAATGTCTCTGTCCGGCGGCATGCCTGGTAACTCCTCTGGGAAAACATCCGGGTAATCCTTTACTATCGGCACTTCCTCCTGAACAACTCCCATAAGGGCATTCACTTGGCTCCTTTTAGGCACATGCCTAGACACATACTTAATCCTTTTTCCTTCCGGGGTGGTGAGATAAATCGACTTACTCGCACAGTCAATGCTTCCTCCATACTTTGACATCCAGTCCATACCCAATATCACATCCAATCCTTGTGACTCCAAGATAATTAGGTCGGACGGGAACACATGCGTGCCAATGGTTAAGGGTATCTGGTCACACCATCGGCTAGCCATATATTCTGCTCCGGGTGAACTCACTAAAAGAGGGGTCCTAAGGGTTTGGGTTGGTAGTTTAAACTTATCCATGAATCCCCTTGATATGTATGAATGCGATGCACCAGTATCGAAAAGAACAAGAGCGGTAAATGACTTAACCAGAAACTTACCTATTACCGCGTCCGGCTGCTCCTCAACCTCCTCCACGTTAACGTTGTTCACTTGTCCTTTGTTGTATGGATTGGGCTTCTTCCCAGCGCTTCCATTTCTGTTTCCATTCCTTCCTTCGGGGCAATCATTGGCATAATGCCCTGTCTTCCCGCATTTAAAACAGGTAACCTGACTTAAGTCTCTTTTGGCGGGAGTGGACGGGTTGGGGCGGTTCTGATTGTTGTTAGCTCCGTTCCCATTCCCATTCTTAGCACCACTGTGGTTATGTGATCCTCCTCCAGTGTGGTTGTGACCTCCATGGTTGTGAACAAGTCTTCCCGAGTTCTGGGTTAGACGAGGCTTCTGCTGAGCTCCTGAGTTATACTTCCCTTGTCCATATTTTCTCTTCCGGCTCTCAATCTGCCGCTGTTTCCCTTCAATCATAAGAGCCTTATCTACCAACTCCTGGTAGTTGTTGAAGGTTGCTACCATCAAATGCATGCTCATCTCATCATTCAGCCCTTCCATAAACTTCTCCTGCTTCGCGGCATCGGTGGCCACATCATCAGGGGCATAGCGTCATAACTTGCTAAACTCATCCACGTACTGAGCCACAGTACGGTTCCCCTGGCGTAGGTTGCGGAACTCCCGCTTCTTCATCTGCATAGCTCCAGTTGAGACATGGGCAGTGCGGAAAGCTTGCTAAAACTAGTCCCAAGTGACGTTGGCTACAGGAAAAGTGGCTATGTAATTCTCCCACCATGAGGCTGCTGGTCCATCCAATTGATGTGCAGCAAAGTGCACCCTCTCAGCATCTGTGCAACCTGCGGTGGTCAACTCCCTTCCAATAAAGCGTAGCCAATCATCAGCAACTATAGGCTCGGTGCTACTTGAAAATACCGGCGGCTGTAACCTTAGAAAACGGGCTAGGTTGTCCACTGGCGGTGGGTTGTTGTTGTTGTTGTTGCCCTGGTTCTGAACTAGCAATTGCATCAAGGCATTCTGCTGCTGGATCAACTAGGTGAGCTCCGGCGGCAAGGCAAAACCGGTGTCACGTCTTGGAGGCATCTGATGGGTTTAGATGGAAGAGATTTAGAATAGAAAAGGGGTCTAATGAGAAGGCACTACCCATATGCACATGAGACAAACACAATCATTTCATTCAATCAAGCAAGGAAGGGCATACAAACGGTCTAGAACTATCGCAAAAGTGCTCACTACTACTATATACATGGGGAAAATACTACTAATAGTTGGTGGTCATCTAGAAATTTTGATCGGTGGAAGACTCCATGATGTCTGCTCTAGCTTCGTCTTCAAAGTCATCATCACTAGGATCGGAATCGGTGTCGTCGATGATGATGTAGTCCTTGGGGCGTATTTCCTTGGGTTCTTCTTCTTCTTATTCTATTGGTGCTGGTCCTCCCATGAATACTCCAATCTTCTTGACTAGGTCGTCATTCTTCTCCAGTAGGATCTTGATTTCCTCCTCATATCCATCGCGGGTAAACTTGAGTTCTTCCTCCAGCTCGATGATCCTATTCTTCGCCCTCTTCAAGTCCATCATGTCAGCGCACATCTGGTTCTCCTGACGTTGAATGTGCTTGTTTAACTCCTGGATGAAAGCTGCAATGGATTTACCCTTCTTGGTGCTGATCACTTCCCATTACTCGTCTCGGTGCCCACATATTTGGTAGATAGTGTCCTTAAGCTCCCTGTTGTAAACTTCTCCAATGCGTCCCATGGTGATGTGAGCTGCCATACTCTTTCCTAAACTCCAGGTTGGTGCATCGAAGGAAAATTCTATGGGTTTAGAGGTTGGCGAGAACGTCCTTCCTGGAACTTGTACTTGAATCATCCAGCGCTCTTCTTCTGGTAAAGTGGCGTTGTACGTCCCAGTGAAGCTTGGTATTCCAATGTTCAGGTACCTAGTGACTTCCTTCAAGTGGCGTCCAAAAGGTGTGTCTTCATCCGGTTGTGCAAACTTGTTCTTCATCTCCACCATCCTAAAGAGTAGAAAATGGAGAGGAGTCAGAAATGAGAAGAGAAGTGTGACCTAGGGTTTATCTTAGTGGTCGTGTCCTACACTCAGCGTGTGCTCTGATACCATCTTGTAGCGACCCGACCTCAGATGGTCAAGTCTCTGTACTTCAGTGTCATCCCTGGATCGGTAATGCTGACACACACAGTACTCGAAGGATTTATAACAGAGTAGCAATCACACACTTATTACATCGAATGTCTCCGAAGAGAACTTGTTACACGAATATGGCTTAAGGCCATCTATTGCGATATCAGCGGAAGGCTCGAAAGATAAGGTGAGTCCATCAACTCCAACGGCGTAGCTGAGCTGCACGGCAACGACCTAACGAACCTTACTCGTCATCTAAAAAGTCTGCAACATAATACGTTGCAGCCCGAAAACGGGTCAGCACATGGAATATGCTGGCAATATAACACAGTAGAGCGGAAACGGAATAATGCTATCACTACATGCATATTTGGTTGGTGGAAAGCTCTATGGTTATAGTTTTGCGAAAAGCCAATTTTTTCCTACAACAAAGGAATAGATTTTAATTTAACTATCATGGTGATTGAAACATCATTGAGATGGTAACCCCAACTCAATCCCAATTAAAGTGATTAACAACCCAACAATATTAATTAAACATGGTGAGATACATGTGATAACCCAAGTACTAGATACTCAAGAATTGTCCATAACCAGGGACACGGCTAACCATGATTAGTTTGTACACTCTGCAGAGGTTTGCGCACTTTTCCCCACAAGACTCGATCGCCTCCGTTGGATTTCTCGGACTACATGGCATTTGAGAAACGGATGACCGAGACACAGTCTTTCGGGAACGTTAACTCTCTACTCCGAGTAGACCATACTGAACCTACAAAATACCCACTACCTGCTGATCTACCTCTTCAAGAGCTTCACGTAACTACTCAACTATGCTAGAGCCCATAATAGCTTGTGGATGCACACGGAAGTTTCTAGCATGAATCATCTCAGTTCCCTTTGAGCCTTGGTGGCGGTCCATAGGAAGATCACATGGGTACCCCGGGATTTCCAAAAAAACAGACAACACTGGGTTCCCCAGGTGCCTCAATCCACCCAGTTGTTTGATTAAGTTGCCACCTTAAGTTGAACCATTAATTAACAATCTCACATCTGACATGAATTTTACTCAAACCCAAACCACGTCTACGAGCATAGCATAGCAATATGAGCAATACGTAGAAGTAACTCCCAAGGGTTTGAGTATAACAGGGCAATAGGTTCTACCTCAGCAACTACTTCCCAACCCCCAAGTTAATGATATCCTAATCATGCAATGTTTGAGGATTGGAACTAATGCGTAAAAACTGGGTAATAATGGGATATGATCAAAGTGTTACTTGCCTTGCTGACGATCCGCGAATCCTAAAGACTCGTAGTAACACGCTTCGCACTCTGGGAATTCTATCGCAAGAAAGCAATAACATACATAAGTAACAAGCAACGATGCATAAACAAAACTCAAATAAGAGAGGTTGACCAGAAAGTTCAACTTAAGAACTCCGGTACGCAAAAAGAATCAAATCAAATGGAGCAACGAAAGTCAAACGGCGAAAGAAAGAAGCTTCATTTACTAATCTGAAACTAGGCCAAATTTTACAGTAAGAAAAACTTGTTTGAGTTTATTAAACGGAAATAGGGTTTCGAGACGAAACTCCAGGCGCCTGAATCGCCTGATTCCGATAAACGAGCGAGAAGAAAAACAGAAATTAAGCTCGGATCCGAAATCTCGATCAGAAAAATCGCGGAATAAAACCGAGAAAAAGAAAAACGACGAACAGATTAACGAACGAACGTTCGTTATCTAGTTCTAAACGAAGAATGCGTTCGTTAAAACGAACGAACGAGCGAATGCTCGCTAAATAAATAAACTGGAGAAAAACCGATCTATTTAAAAAAACGAAAACTAGGGTTCTAAAAAACCCGAACGGTTTTTCTTTAGAAAACCGGGGCGGTGCGGCGGCTACCTTGGGTCGGCTCCGGCGGGGTTCCGGTGCGGCGACGGGGCGGCGTGGGGTGGCGGGGCTGCGGCGGCGGCGGCTCCTGGCGGTGGCGCGGGCGGCTGCAGGCGGCGGGGCGAGGGGCTGCGGGTGGCGGCGACTTGGGCTCTAGGGGGGCGGCGGCGGTATTTAAAGGGGAGGGGGGCTGCGGCTGCTTGGGGGAGGGGGCAAGGCAGCGGCGGCGGCGGGGAGTCCGGCTCGGACTTGGAGTCCGGGTCGGCGGCGGCGATGCGCGCACGCGAGGCGGTGGCGGCTCGGGCCGGCCTGGCTCGGCTAGGCCTTAGGCCCAGTGGGGCGTGAGATATATATATTTTTTAAAATAATTCCGCCGACAGAAGAAAAATCCTAGAAAAATAAAAAAAATCTAAAAATGCCAAAAAAAATTCACCGTCTATATAAAATATTTAGGATGAGTTGAACATTTTCTTAGCCCTAAAATGCAATTTTGAAAACGTGCAATTTTTCTAATGCAAATAAAATCCGAAAAAACCCAAATAAAATCCAATAAATGATTTTAATATTTTTCCTCCAATATTTCAATTATTTCGGAGAAGTCATATTATCTCCACTCATTTGATTTAATATGAAATATTTCGGAGAGAAAAATTATTAAAATCAAAATCCTCGTTTCATTATTTGATAAAAATCAAATATGAAAACAGGAAAATCCCCAACTCTCTCCGTGGGTCCTTGAGTTGCTTAGGATTACGAGGATTGCGGAACTGGAATGCAATAAGTCATGATATGCATTCGATTCGTACTATGCCAAATTGAAAATTTGGGATGTTACATCTTTTGATCTTGTTGGCTACTCCGATTCGTACTATGCCAGAGACAATGTTGATAGAAAGTCCACTTCGGGTACTTGTCAGTTTCTTGGTAGATCTCTTATATCTTGGTCCTCCAAGAAACAAAAATCGGTATCCTTATCCACCGCCGAAGAGGAATACATTGCCGCCGGTTCATGTTGTGCTCAATTACATTGGATGACCCAAACTCTAAAAGATTATGGGATCTATGTGAAACATGTTCCATTACTTTGTGACAATGAAAGTGCTATTAAGAATGCTCATAATCCCATGCAACATTCTCGAACCAAGCATACTGAAGTTAGTCATCATTTCATTCGAGATCATGTTTCCAAAGGGGACATTGATCTTAAGCATGTTCGTACCGATAAACAATTGGCGGATATATTCACCAAACCGCTTGATGAGAAAATCTTTTGTCGTTTGAGAGGTGAATTGAACATCATTGATGCTTCAAACTTGGAGTATGAACTCCATTTGGATACATGCAAGGCATAAGCCTTTGACTAATCCTTGACTTATTCTCTTATGACGATGATCACATGTCTTGGATACATTTGTACCATTGCATGCTATCTAACCCTTGTAGTTACTTGGATGAATCTAAATCCATGAGATTGCAACTCACTCACATCTTGAGCAATCTCTACATCACCAAGTCTCTACACAATGGTGGTTGAAGACAAGGAAGCATGAAACCCCTCAACATATCCTTTGACAAATTATATATATCAAATTTCATTTGGTATCAAATTTCATGATTGTCATATTGGATACACAAGTTCCCTTCCTTGCAAGACTAACCCATGTAGGTAGATGAACTCAAACTACAAGTGGCGCTCCCAACCATTGATGCGCTTCATCACCCTTGAGCACCCCATGAAAGTTCAACTACATGATCAAGTTCAATACCACCACCCAAGGTATGCTATTCCATCTTAGAGAATCTTTACTCCAAGTCATGGGTCAAAGCAGCTCAACAAGATGCGAATACATCAAAAGGATAAACGAAAAATGGTAACCCCATTTTCAGCTTAGACGATGAGTATGACCTACGATCAAGTGTTCTTACTTGACTCCTCAGTCAATATGTTCTAACATAGGTGACTTTGTCGCCGACCAATTCTAGATGAAGTTCTCTAGTGTTTCTATGTGTTCTTGCATTTGTCTCTTGCATATTTGTTTCCCTTCATCTAGATTTCTTTTCTTTTCCTTTGTTTTTGTTCTGCATTCCCATCATCCAATTCATTGCAAATCCTTCAGTTAATTCCTTGCAAATCTTTGTGAGATCTTATTTGCCTAGTGAGCTGAGGTGACAAATGTTCTCTCTGTCTGGAACTTCGTCATACCGATTCGTCTCTTTCGGTCAAGCCTGTAACAGCCTGATTTTTGGCCCTTTCTATTTCTTTTGATTTTCTGAGGGTTTTTCCTAAGATTTCTTTTTCCGTGGCTTTGTGGTCTGGAAACTGAAGAAGATGAACTCTTCTTTGCTTCCAGAGTGGCTTGTCATACCCAAATCCTTCCCTCGACCTTTCCATTTTCATCGTAGCCCAAATCCCAATAGTCCTTTTTATTGGGGATATTCCTTTCTATTAAAGGAATAACTCAATTTACCCTAGGTTGTGAAGCAACGTATATTTCCGTCACTCCTAAAATTCCCAAATAATTATCATAAATTGTTTGGGTCATATATTTCTCAAATATGGCAAAATATTTCATTGGCCATGTTTCCCATCATCCTCAAATAATTCTTTTCCTATTCTGTCCTGAATGGTAGATTGTGAAGCAAGTGCCATTTATCTTTGCTAAATTGACTCCAAACTTCTTGGATATCTTTTCATGTCCAAATAATTGCGTCATGAAAAATTTCAACTTAATTTTCCTAGTAAATATTCCTGAGCAATTTTTCAAAGTTCCTGTCTGAGGGAATTGGTTGTGAAGGAAGTACTAGCTAGGTTAATCCAATTGAGTTGAATTTTTGAATGGTCATTCATAGCATCAACTCAAAGCTCGCCTCAAAGATTTGAGCTCATGTAATGCATCCATGTGAGCTGAGCATCAAATTGTTTCTGTGCAAATTTTCAGTTAGTGAAGCAAGTATATTTTATATTGCTCCATTATGGCTGAAAATTTTCCTAGGCCTTCTCCTATCTATATAACCTAGCTCCCTAGAATTTGGGCTAATTTCATATAGCCATTTTCCCTCAGGAATTTTCTCAAGTTCCTGTTCAGAGAGGACCATTATGAAGGAAGTACCACTTTAGCTTGTTCAAATGGTATGAAATTTTTATGGCACCCTCATATGCCAAAATAACCCTGACCTGCCAAATTTCAGCTCAAGTATCTCCATGTGAGTGCTATTTCATAGTTTGTATTTCTGTCCAGTCTGGTGGTTTGTACAGTAGGTACTAGATAAACTCCTCATCTTGATCTAAAACCATGCCATCTCAATCACCTTAGTGAATGATCAACCTCCGTCAAAGCTCAGGCTTAATCTCCACACGTGTGAGCCACAGCAAACTCCAAACACCTTGTTGTTCCTTTGTATCTTTGTTACCTACGGTCATCTCAGCGAGCACTATGCTTGTTTCTCTCTTCCTTGGCATCACCCTCTGCACACCTTGTCTCCCAGACATGATTTGGCCGCTCGGAGCACGTGTGAGCATCGTGTGCATGCGGTGACCAGTGTTTTAGCATGACATTCCGCGCGCTCTGGCACCTCTGTCTTCTTCTGCCCTCTGTGCACTCGTACAATCATCATGCAACCATGTCCAGCATGTTCCCCGTGTCGTCTCCGTCTCTCTGGAGCCTTTGCCCCCTCCATCTTCTTCCCCAGTGAGCCGTCCCCGTCGTGAACAGAGCACGTCCACGGGTGCACTGTAGCCGACCATCGTCTTCTCCTCTGTTGGCTTCTTCCTCCTCTTGTCCCCGAGCTCTACTCGTCTCTGTGACGCTCTGATGCTCGTCGTCTTCCCTCTCATCGCCTTCCCGAGCTCCCCCGTGACTGCTGCTCGTCGCCAGAGCTTCGGCCGGACCTGAGCGGCGGCATCCAGCTCGAACCGCCTTGCCACGGCTATATATTGCCCGTCCCCAAGCACTCCGAGCACACCAGCAGCCTCACCTCCTCTCTAGAAACCTCCCCGACCCATCAATCCATCGCCTGAGCCTCTCTATCTTCCCCCTGGCCACCATGGCTGCTGACCCCTCCGGCTCAAATTTGAGCAGTCCGGCCACTCCCTCCTTGCCTAGATTCCACCAGCAAGCCCCTCGACCTCCTAGAGCCGCCCGCTCGCTTCCTCCCTCTGTTTCCATGGCCGTAGCCCCGTTCCCTACTCCGGCCGAAACCATCCTCCGCCGCGGTTCACGTTTCGTTCATCTTGGTGCTCCCCGGTGGCCGCTTCATGTCCAGGTGGGTGCGGCTCTACCTCCTCGTCTCGCCGGTGGCTGCGGCGTCCCAATTGATGCTCGGAGTCGGCCTGAGTCCTCGCCGGCGCTCGCACCTCCTCTATTCTGCAACCGACGTCGGGAGGAAGAAGGGAAGGAGCGAGGAGGAGAGAGAAAGATCCGGTGGGCCCCACTGCCGTGACACGGGCGTTGACCCGGTTGCTAGCGTGGATATGTGGCGGGTCCCACAGCCCTGTGGACCCCGCTCATCAGCCACACGCTTTGACCATGCCCCGCCACGTCAGCGTAAGTGGAGACGTAATCCACCAATATACACTTTCTACTTCTGAAGACATATTTTTAAGAATGCGTTTTCTATTTTAACCCAGCCGGCTGAAACCTCTAGTTTGTGAACGTTCGTCCGTTCAAAGCAGAAATGAATACTTTTTATTTCTTTTTCTTCCTAACGAACGAACGGTCATAACTTCGCGATCGCAACTCCGATTGAGGTGAATCCAAAGCCTACTTCTTATTCTCGTCGAGCCCTATCTGTTGGTAACATTTTCACTATGGTTTAACATACTAAAAATGAACATTCTACCCTTGCCCCTAATTAGCCCCCTTCGAGAGAGAATATTTTCCCGTGAAACTTTCTGCGCCTTCACCGCACTTCTCCCCGGAGCCTTGTTCATCCCCAGGAAAGCCACAACCACCATTTGCATGATAGCCATGCAGAAGCATTGGTTTTGAACTTGAATCTTTAATAAATGTCTGGTTGTTTTGCTACTGCTGTCATTATTTTGGTTATGCTTATGGATCGGTGGTTACCGTCATGATATGTTTTCTTGCACTATGTTATTATGATCTTCATGCTAGTATTACTTTAATATTGGCCATGCTTGGTAGTAGTACATATTGGTGATGGGCTTCGGTGCATGACTATTGTCTGTTCTGAGTACCTTTGTTCTGCATGCTCTTTTGCACCTAGTTGATTAAATACTTGAATGGTAGTTTTATCATTATGTTATTGCATGGTATTTATTGTTGATGCTAGTGGTCATGTTATGCTATGGGTAGTGTTCTAGTTGTGATATCCATGCTCGTCAGTATGCCATGCTCCTCTAGATAAATGGTTAAATGTTGTTATGCTCGTTGATTTGGATGCACCCCATGCTTATGTTAATATCATGTTCATGCATTGTAGCCACATCATGTTGTTTTTATCATGACTCGGCATATTGCATTCAAGTTTAACCAGATTAAATTGAACTTGAACAATTGTTGGCTGAGTCATGGTGCCACCATATCGAGCTGACCAGTGCAACCACGCTTACCTCATGGGGGGGGTCCTAACTGGGTCTCTTGTCATGCCTCTCGCCGGTGCCTCCCACGAGGGAAGGTTGTGCGCGGGCGCTACGTTGGCTAGGTCGGACGGCAAAAGCCTTGTGTGCCCATTGTTTTTGTAAGGATCCTTGTCCCCGTTTGGGACTATTTTGCCACGACGGTGGCCGTTGGTGCCTTTGGTAGGCACGGGGACACCCAGGACTTAGACCAAAGGGTAGTTGGTCGGAGTGGCCGGGAGAGTGTCATGCATGGCAGTAGGACGGTTTTGTCGGAACGCTGTTGGTCCACCCGAATGGGAGTGCAGGGCCATGGGTTCCGTGGTGTGGGTACAGTGTGCTAACCTCTACAGAGTGTGTGTGTTAAATCTATCGATAGCCGCGCCCACGGATATGGGCCCAGTTCGTGTCGGTCACACTATGGGTCAACAGTAATAATAATGATGTGCCTAATAACAACCATGTTTCGATGATGAAAGAAGTTGGTTGATATTTATGTGATCGAGAGAGGATCATTGTGGTATCGTGATTACCAACTTGTTTGATATTTGGGATGTTATGCGAGAGTCAAGGGTAAAGGTCAAGCTCTGACAATTTATCTTGGACCCTCCTGCGTCACCCCCCTCCCCCCGCAGGCGGCCAGGAGGGAACCCTAGCCGCCGCCGTCGGGGCTCCCCCTCCTCCTCTCCTCCCTCCCTCGCCGCCGCTAGGGGGCGCAGCCGGGCGAAGCACGGCTGGCAGCGGCGGCGGGGAGATCTCGTCCTCTTGCGCGGGGCCCTGAGGCGGGACGGGGCGGCCGGGCTGGGGTGCGGCGCTGGCGGCGGGCGCTGCAGCGTGGCGGGCAGCCAGAGCTGTGCGGCGACGACCTCTTGCTGGCTGCGCGACGGGCGTCGTGGTGGCGGAGCGTGCTGGGCGGTCGGTGGTGGCGGATGGTGCGGGTCAGCGCAGCTCCGCCAGATCTAGCCGTGGCGCGACGCGGGCTGCGGGCGGCGAGGACCACGGACGGTGCCGTGAGGTCCGGCGGTGGTCGTCCGTGGCAGCGGGGGCGGTGGTGCTTGCTTGGCGGCGGCGGCCCCGTCCAGCACCATTCTGGTCTGGCGGGCGTGTGGGCGTCGGGCGGCGCGGGGTGGGCTACGACCGGGTGTGGTCGTGGCCATGTCCGTCGACCACGGCTACGCACTTGCTGCTGCCGCTAGCAGCGGTGGTGGTGGCAGGTTGATTGCGGCGGCGGCCAGATCTTCCTGGTGTCGGCCCGTCTGTAGGCTGCATGTATCGGCCTTCGACCCCTCTCCTTGGCATCCGTCCGCTTCTCTCACCAAAGGGCTGGCCTTCTCCCGGCTGCGGTCCATCATCCGTCTCGCACCCGGTGACATAGGACCGAGCTGGTCTCGCGCCCGGCAGCAGGACCGGCTCGTCTCGCGCCTGGCAGCAGGACTGCGCTCGTCTCGCGCCCGGCAGCAGGACCGGCCCGTCTCGCGCCCGGCGGCAGGACTGCGCTCGTCTCGCGCCCGGTGTAGCAGGACGGCTCGATGGAGGCTTGTTGTGGTCGGCCTATTGGGTCTCGGCGTTGGGACCGGCCTGGGGTGTGAAAGGCAGATCCTTTCCGCCCGTCTCTGCGGTGGGGGTAGCGGTGGGGCTCGGGGGACTTGGTGTCAAGGTCTTGGATTCCGTGGCGGCGGCCCTGGTGGTGGTGGCGCGGTGCTCTTGGGCAGAGCTCGTGCCTTGGTGCTGCCGGCTACTACGGTCGTGTGGGGGCGTGGTAGCCGGGGTGTTGCGTTCGGTGGTGGTGAATGTTGGCCGGGGTGAAAACCTCTCTATCTTCGGACGGACTGGCGACGACGAAGATCGCTCCCTTCTTCAAGGCGTCGTCGCGGCTATCACTGCCCGTCGTGGTGCTCCAGGGGAAACTCTGATCCTCAGATCGGGCGGTGACGACGCTCTGATGCCGTATCCTTCCTGAAGGCACCGCTTTGGAGCCCACGGTTCGTCATATGCGGCTTCCCTTCTTCGGATGAAGCGCCCGACGGCTCTTGTAGTGCTAGGGTGTGTGTTGCGGCGCTCAGTGCCTATGTATCCTGCCTTGGGTGCGTATGTGTGTGTTTGTGATGGGTGAGTGCGGTTGTACCGAGCACTGTGGATCTTTGCTTTATATATAAAGCGGGGCAAAAGCCTTTTTTGGCAAAGGTCAAGCTCCTTGTGGTCATAAATGATTACTACGGTATTGTTAATACCAAGCTTGATTGGATCCTAAGATGATCGTGTGATGTCCGTGATGGTAAGTGATGCATGTGATGGTTACGAGGTAACCCGAGCAGAGTAAGTTGGTGCATGATAGTTTCATCATGTTGCATGCTAGTCTCATCATGTTCATATATTTATGCCATGCTCGTATTGTACTATCTGTATCATATTGTACATGCCATGTGTTCTGATAGTATCGTGTTCATCATTGTTTAATAATCTATAATTGCCATGATATTGTTCAACTTGATTGCTTTGGTTCCTGTGAGCTTGCAAGTACATTACATGTATTGACTTGGCGTGTCATGCCAGTTTGCAGGTCATGCCAGATTTGATTGCTTGTTTGCCGTGGATTCCTTGTTTCCGAGCTAGGATAAGCGTTCCAGCCAGAGTCCCTGTGGAGTGGAGTTCACCACCGCCGATGTTGTTCCGCTGCCAGGAGTTATTCGGCTGCATCGTGTTGTTCTGCTGCTTTCATGGAGCAACCGTGGCAGGAGTAGTGTCGTCGTGCCGATGTAATCCCCTTGTACCCATATAGATTGTAATAAAGAGCTGAGTTGTTTTGTGCTAAGCAGTGTCGTATCCTAGAAGACTTCTCCTCGATCTCTGGGCTGGAATACGGGGCGTTCCGGTTTCTCTGATCCGGGGTGCCACAGGCTTGGTATCAGAGCAGGTCTGGCTGTAGGATGCCCTAAACCACGCGAACATTAGAATGCGGTAGTATAGAGCCCCGTTGGTTTGTTGCACTTGATTACTGCATTTGTTTGCTGCATAGCATGTATATAGATTATTATGTGGTCGCTAACGGTTAATCTTGTGAGTGTAGGTGGTATCAGTTTCAATCCATTAGCTGCACCCTCTTTCTTTGCATGCCTGCTCTTCGGTATTCGGCGTCACCTTTGTCCCAGCAGAGTGATGCCCTGGTACCGAGTGTTCTAGACACCATTTGCAGGAGTTATGCTCAGATATTGCGTCGATATCTTTTCCTCCACCCAAATCATTTTGGTGATAGATGTGTCCTTATCCCGAATCGTGCCCTCCATCTCGTCCCTTTGGCAACCCTTATTGATTTTTGTTATCAGAAGAGGGCAATGCCAGCAAGCCTTGCTTTTCCTCCCCTTAGGTTACCCTATCATCTCGTTCTTTGGACGTGTACGATTCCCTTCGTACGTTTGATGATGAGGTAGTCGTGACCTCCGTGTCTCGCTGCATGATCGCCAAGTCCGTCTTCGCCTCCGTATCCATCTAGATCCAGCCGGTGTTCAGCCATCGCTTGGTGTAGCCTTGGTTACGCCAACTCTTTCCACACATAGACTAACTTTCGTGCACACCGCCACAACATATTAGACCGTAGTACCAGAGCTTCAGCGACTATTGTGTGCTTAGGTGTGCATGCATATTATTGTATGAGTAGCAGTAATATGTGTTGATTGCTTTATATTATTAGTATGCTTGTGTGCTTTTGTTTTCGTCGTTTCTTTTGTTTCTTTCTTTGGGCCTTCGGTCTTACAATTTTCCCCCTTATCAAAGTTCCTCATCAACCTACACCGGACCTGAAGAATCAGCAAGGAGTTCAAATGTTTGGAAGGTCAGCTAAACAGAATGGAATTATCAGCAAACTGCAGTGAAATTGGAATACCTTGTCTGAATGCAAAAGAAATCCTGGATGGACTGTCAGTATCAAGTTTGCATCAGTATGGAATTCTCAGCCGAGTGCATTGAGATCTAGGGATATCTGATCATGATACGGATAATCAAGTTTGCCTCAGTGTGCACACTTCATAGCAGAAATGATCAAGAAGGTAAGCTATGTGCTAGATTGACAGTATATGGCGGTACATCTCAAGAATCAAATCTGCAATAGTTCAGTCAGAAAGAAAGTCTGCCTTGAGAATTAGATTTTCACATATAAGCAGTCAGCATACCACCAAGGTCTTGCAAGTCACTCGAAAGCAGATTTGACAGGCACATGAGGATAGTTAAAAGAACGAATCCAGCTATACACCATAGTGTGAAAAATGAATGAGCTCGGTACAAGTACCTGTCAATCAGGAAGATGATCCTGATGAGCCCTTGTCTTCTTTCTCCAGCAACGGCACCACGCCTGTGATCTGAGCCGTTTTTAGCTATCCGGGGTGGATGCCGATTTTTATTTCTCTCTTCAATGACTGTCATGAGTTCTGAGCTGCTTTTCGGCCGTCTCATACAGCTGTTGAGTTTCTTTTTGTGACAATAGCCCTATAGCTACTTTTGGCTATTTTAGGGAGCTGCCACTTTCTTCTTATCAACCCAGTCTCATGTTCTGAGCTACTTTTCAGCCGTCCCGAGACGTGGTTGAGTTATCTTAGTAATGTCCTAGATCTGAGTTGTTAAGACCGTTCTGGTGGCTACTGATTTATTTGCCGATTTTTTGCAAGGGTTCGGATGATCATTTTTCTACACTCAGAACTTGAGAGGTGATGAACCAGCAATTTGAATCATGCTACCATGCCAGGAAATAAGGATAAGAGTATGCATGTTAGAATATTGCACCTGACAGAACCCATGGTCACACGAAGAAGCAATATGACCGAGCTCTTTCAGCCAAGGATCCAGACAAGAAAAACAATAATGAAGTAGCAAGACCGGTGATGCAGGTATGAAAATGGTTGCAAGACCCACATGGTGCAGATACCCGGACATTCTGAGTCAATATGGAGCACCATGGATATTCACCTAAGGTGGGTATGCTCAATTTTGGTAAGGGCTTCATATCCAAACAACCCGCTCAGTCAACAGCATATGCTCAGATTTGTCAGTATCAAATATCCGAATCTGCGAAGTCAGACCAAAGGTTAAATCAATAGTGTGACTCCAGCAACTATGGTAAAGCCTCGCACAACCTACTATCCCCAAGGATATGCCGACGGAATGAATAATTGGGATGTCGAGTAACCGTCTTGAGGCATGTGCCCTCACTTATGAGGATTATCAAAGGATAGCCTGTCGTGAGCCAAATTCTTCTGCCAGAACCACCGCTAGTCGAGTCTGCGGATATTATCATGTAAGGTCGTACCCCTTCATGCTGGCCCCGGCAAGCAACAGTCGAATATTTGGAACGGACCTGATACTCAAGAAGGTGGATCCAGTTAAGATGATTCAGAAACTTCTGCGATGGGTCAAAATCTGTTAGGAAATGGTTATGCCTCAACTCACAATTTGGAACCCAAAGGACCTACATTCAGTGAAGAAACCCAATGCAAGAAGCCAGAGCTTGGGTGTTCACCAGGAAAATGTGGCCACAACTTCATGAAAGGTTGTCAGTGCTGGATGACGCACCCATCGGAAATCACTCTCGGATTTGTGAGACAGACACATATTTCAGTCATGGAATCTGAGCTAAGTCAGCAGATATGAAAATAATTGGAGCCTGTATAAGCATGAACAAGTTGGGTAAGATCTGTCAGAATATGGATACACTGAATCAAACCACCTAGAGCCAGTCAGGTAAAAATTTAGTGGGAACAACAATAAAGGAAAAGGAGACCCGAGTTGGAAATGGTTTCCTTAAGTCAGTATATTCATACTTGTTCCCTGAGCAACCAAATCTCGAGGACGAGATTTCTTTAAGGGGGTAAGGTTTGTAACAGCCTGATTTTTGGCCCTTTCTTTTTCTTTGATTTTCTGAGGGTTTTGCCTGAGATTTCTTTTTCCGTGGCTTTGTGGTCTGGAAACTGAAGAAGATGAACTCTTCTTTGCTTCCAGACTGGCTTGTCATACCCAAATCCTTCCCTGGACCTTTCCATTTTCATCCTAGCCCAAATCCCAATAGTCCTTTTTATTGGGGATATTCCTTTTCTATTAAAGGAATAACTCAATTTGCCCTAGGTTGTGAATTAACCTATATTTCCACCAATCCTAAAATTCCCAAATAATTCTCATAAATTGTTTGGGTCATATATTTCTCAAATATGGCAAAATATTTCATTGGCCATGTTTCCCATCATCCTCAAATAATTCTTTTCCTATTCTGTCCTGAATGGCAGATTGTGAAGCAAGTGCCGTTAATCTTTTCCCAATTGACTCCAAACTTATTGGGTACATTTTCATGTCCAAATAATTACCTCATAACAAATTTCAGCTTAATTTGCCTAGTAAATATTCCTGAGCAATGTTTCAAAGTTCCTGTCTGAGGGAATTGGTTGTGAAGGAAGTGCTAGATAGGTCAATCCAATTGAGTTGAATTTCTTCATGGTCCTTCATAGCATCAAATCAAAGCCCTCCTCAAGATTTGAGCTCATGCAATGCATCCATGTGAGCTGAGCATCAAATCCTTGTTTCTGTCCAAATTTTCAGTTAGTGAAGCAAGTATATTTTATATTGCTCCATTATGGCTGAAAATTTTCCTAGGCCTTCTCCTATCTATATAATCTAGCTCCCCAAAATTTGGGCTCATTTCATATAGCCATTTTCCCTCAGGAAGTTTCTCAAGTTCCTGTTCAGAGAGGACCATTATGAAGGAGGTAGCAGTTTGGATTGTCCAAATGGTATGAAATTTTTATGGCACCCTCATATGCCAAAAATCACCATGACCTGCCAAATTTCAGATCAAGTGGCTTCTCCATGTGAGTGCTACTTCATAGTTTGTATTTCTGTTCAGTCTGGTGGTTTGTACAGCAGGTACTAGATAAACTCCTCCTCTTGAGCTGAAACCATGCTGAGGGAGTCCTGGATTAGGGGGTCTCCGGACAGCTGGACTATATCCTTTGGCCGGACTGTTGGACTATGAAGACACAAGATTGAAGACTTCGTCCTGTGTCCGGATGGGACTCTACTTGGCGTGGAAGGCAAGCTAGGCAATACGGATATGTATATCTCCTCCTTTGTAACCGACCTTGTGTAACCCTAGCCCCCTCCGGTGTCTATATAAACCGGAGGGTTTTAGTCCGTAGGACAATATACAATCATACCATAGGCTAGCTTCTAGGGTTTAGCCTCTCCGATATCGTGGTAGATCAACTCTTGTACTACTCATATTATCAAGAATAATCAAGAAGGACGTAGGGTTTTACCTCCATCAACAGGGCCCGAACCTGGGTAAAACATCGTGTCCCCTACCTCCTATTACCATCCGCCTTAGACGCACAGTTCGGGACCCCCTACCCAAGATCCGCCGGTTTTGACACCGACATTGGTGCTTTCATTGATAGTTCCTCTGTGTCGTCATCTTTAGGCTTGATGGCTCCTTCAATCATCGATAGCGATGCAATTCAGGGTGAGACTTTTCTCCCTGGACAGATCTTTGTGTTCGGCGGCTTCGCACTGCGGGCCAACTCGCTTGGCCATCTGGAGTAGTTTGAGAGTTATGCCCCTGGCCACCAGGTCAGGTTTGGAAGCTTAAACTACACAGCCGATATCCGCGGAGACTTGGTCTTCGACGGATTCGAGCCCCTGCCTTGTGCGCCACACGGTCACGATGAGTATGATTTAGTTCTACCATCGGACAGTGTTCAGGAGATCGCACCGGCAACCGCTCCGACCCTCAATTCGGAACCTGTTGCACCATCCATGGACGGGTGGATAGACCCCGCCACGGAGGCCGTATCCTCAGTGGCGATTGAGCCGAATATCGACCTTACCCTTCACGAGAGCCGTGATGCCAAACTGCCGGATCCTTCTCCGGCCACGGACTCCGAACCGCCTGCGCCCGTGCCTATCGAATCCGACTGGGCGCCGATCATGGACTTTACCTCCGCGGATATCTTTCAGCACTCGCCCTTTGGCGACATACTGAACTCATTAAGGACTCTCTCCTTGTCAGGAGAGTCGTGGCCGAACTATGTCCGGCAGGATTGGGATGCGGATGATGAAGAAATTCACCGCCCACCCACCACCCACTTAGTAGCCACTGTCGATGATTTAACCGACATGCTCGACTTCGACTCCGAAGACATCGACGGCATGGATGACGATGCAGGAGGCGAACAAGAACCACTGCCCACAGGACACTGGACAGCCACCTCATCATATGACATATATATGGTGGACACACCCAAAGAAGACAATGACAATGGGACAGCGGAGGATGACCCCTCCAAGAAGCAACCCAAGCGTCGACATCAGTGGCGCCGCTCTAAGTCTCGCCAAAGCAAAAGCGGTGAAACCGGCACAGGAGATAATAGCACTCCGGACAGTGCCGAAGACGACAACAATCCCCTCCAGGAAGATTTAGGGCAGGAGGATGGAGAAGCCAACCCTCCCAAGAGAGCGGCAGATGGAGAGGCGGAGGATGATAATTACATGCGTCCCTCCGAAGATGAGGCAAGCCTCGACGATGACGAATTCATCATGCCTAAGGATCCTGTCGAACAAGAGCGCTTCAAGCGCCGGCCTTATAGCCACGGCAAATAGCCTTAACAAAATTCAATAGCAGCTTCAAGCTGATCAAGATTTGCTAGCCGACAGATGGACTGAAGTCCTTGTGGCCGAGGAATATAAACTCGAACATCCCTCCAAGAGTTACCCAAAGCGCAGGTTGCTACCCCGACCGAAGGAGGAAGCACCAAAACCTACATCTCTAGCGTATGACGCGGCTGATCGGCCACCTCGTGGCCGCGACAAGAGGCATTTCAGCCAAAAGCTCAGCCCGCACTCCGACGCCACTCAAATAAAAATGTCAAGGCATGGGGAAATACGCCAGACCTGCGAGACGTATTGGAGGACAAAGCAAAGCACGCAAGATCAATCTACGGATCACGAGGGTGCGCCACTATGCGAGACGATAACCGTCACGCCGGATACAGTAAAAGTAAATCTGGCCGGGCCGAACACAGCAGGCTAGACTCAATTGAGCTGTGTCGCGATATAGCCCAGTACAGAGGCGCCGCACACCCCCTATGCTTCACAGACGAAGTAATGGATCACCAAATCCCAGAGGGTTTCAAACCCGTAAATATCGAATGATACGACGGCACAACAGATCCTGCGGTATGTATCGAGGATTTCCTCCTTCACATCCACATGGCCCGCGGTGACGATCTACACGCCATCAAATACCTCCCACTCAGACTCAAAGGACCAGCTCGGCATTAGCTCAACAGCTTGCTAGCAGAGTCCATTGGTTGTTGGGAATATCTGGAAGCCGCATTCCTCGACAACTTCCAGGGCACTTATGTGCGACCACCAGATGCCGATGACTTGAGCCACATAATTCAGCAGCTAAAGGAATCGGCCAAGCAATTCTGGAGATGGTTCCTAACAAAGAAAAATCTAATCATCGACTGTCCGGATGCAGAGGCCCTAGCAGCTTTTAAGCACAACATCCGCGACGAGTGGCTCGCTCGGCACCTTGGCCAGGAAAAGCCGAAATCTATGGCAGCCCTCATGACACTCATGACCTGCTTTTGTGCGGGAGAGGACAGCTGGCTGGCTCGTAGTAATAACATATCAAAGAACCATGGTACTTCGGATACCATGGACGGAAATGGCAGGCCACGTCGCAACAAACATAAGCGCCGCATCAACCACGACAATACCGAGGATACGGCAGTCAATGCCGGATTCAAAGGCTCTAAACCCGATTAGTGGAAAAAGCCATTCAAAAGAAGCACTCCGGGCCCGTCCAGTTTGGACCGTATACTCGATCGCTCATGTCAAATACACGGCACCCCCGACAAGCCACACCAACAGGGATTGTTGGGTGTTCAAGCAGGCCGGCAAGTTAAATGCCGAAAACAAAGACAAGGGGTCACATAGAGATGACGAGGAGGAGCCCCGGCAGCCAAACACCGGAGGACAGAAGAGGTTCCCCCCACAAGTGCGGACGGTGAACATGATATACGCAACCCACATCCCCAAGAGGGAGCGGAAGCGTGCGCTAAGGGACGTATATGCGTTGGAGCCAGTCGCCCCAAAGTTCAACCCTTGGTCCTCTTGTCCGATCATCTTCGATCGCAGGGACCACCCCACTAGTGTCCGTCATGGCGGATTCACCGCACTGTTCCTAGGCCCAATCATTGACGGATTTCACCTCACTCGAGTCCTTATGGATGGCGGCAGTAGCCTGAACCTGCTTTATCAGGACACAGTGCGCAAAATGGGTATAGACCCCTCAAGGATCAAACCCACAAAAACGACCTTCAAAGGCGTCATACCAGGTGTAGTGGCCCATTGCACAGGCTCAGTCACAATGGAAGTGGTCTTCGGATCCCCGGATAACTTCCGAAGCGAGGAGTTAATCTTTGATATAGTCCCGTTCCGCAGTGGCTATCATGCACTGCTCGGGCGAACCGCATTTGCGAGATTCATTGCGGTACCGCATTATGCATATCTCAAGCTCAAGATGCCAGGACCTCGGGGGGTCATCACAGTTAATGGAAACACAGGGCGCTCTCTCCGTACAGAGGAGCACACTGCGGCCCTCATAGCAGAATCGCAAATCAGCCTCTTAAGGCAATCCACCAGTTCGGCGATTAAAGACCCGGACACCTTCAAGCGCGCCCGGAGTAATCGGCAACAATACCGCCTGGCACGTTCCAAGCTCGCATAGCAATGCGGCCCCCACCCCAGCCCCAGCCAAACGGCGAAATCCGTGCCACGCGTACACAACTATGCATTGAAAATACCAAGGGCACAGGTGGGGAGGGGGGCACGACTACGGCATGCCCCAAGACGCGGCTCAACCGCACTAGGGGCTTCCCGCTTTGTTATTTTTCTCTCGTTCAGGACTTTAATCTCTGGAAACCCTATCCGGCAGTATGATTGCCGGACACATGATGTGGCAACCAAGGAGGCAGAAAGCTATGTCGCACCACTGAACTCCCAGGTGGATTCCGATAACGATTGAAATACTTACTTTAAATAACATTCCTCAGCTTGCCCTTGGAGGGGACATGTCAAACAGTCCTACTTTCTGCTTATTGCACTACTTGTATCATTCTGCTTTAACGCACCTTTTTGAATAAACAATGCATAGCACTAGACTATTATCGCACTCTCTATTCTTCTTTCATGACATTCAGCACCTGTACACTCTTGTACGGCCAGTACGCTAGGGGCTTAAGCATACCCCATAATACGGCGTGAGAAGTCCGAACACTTTCGACAGTGCGGCACCTTGAACTTATATCATTATATGCATCAGCTCCGAATCATGTCTTGGGTCAATAGTTGGGTTTGCCCAGCTCCCATGTTTTGGTACCTTACGTTCCGCTATATCGGCTAAGGTAGCACTGGGTGAACTACTGCGATTGTGCCGCGGTTCAGCTGGGCTAAGCACCTCAGTAGAGAAAGCTAAAACTGACTGTCATGATAAGGTGAGAGCTGGTCGTTGCTCGAGAGGTTTCGAGTCCCTAAAGACTTATGCCGCTTAGAGCGAGGAGTCAGTTTTGTCCGGCTTAAAGGCGTGTATAGCGCCCCAAATTCGGCCTTCCGAATACTAGGAGCTTCGCCAAAATTTAAAATTATAGAATTCTATGGCTAAGTGAGAGTGATAAAGTATTATAGTCCGATTGCCTTGTTCGTTGTGCTGAGCACCTCCCTCAAAGGACCCAAAAATGGGAAAAAGAGTGCTCCGGTTTATCCCGAACACCCCAGCACTCGTGGCATGGGGGCAGAAGCCGACGACTAGACATCTCTCAGATTTGATAAACAGCCGAACAGAAGGTAATATTTTAAATTCAAACAAGCATTGCATAGCGCATATGAACAAGTTTTCATAATACAGGATCACACGAGCAAATTCATTCAAATATAACATCTTTTGCACACTCGTCCGCTACAAGACGGGCACCCTACAGGACACCCTCATAATACATCTCGGGGTGGCGATGCTCCTTGCCCTGCGGTGGCCCCTCCTTCACCAGCTTCTCAGCGTCCATCTTGGCCCAGTGCACCTTTGCACGAGCAAAAGCTTGGCGGGCACCTTCGATACAGACGAACCGCTTGATGACTTCCAGCCGTGGGCAGGCATCCACAAGCCGCCTCACCAGGCTGAAATAGCTATTGGGAAGGGAGTCGCCAGGCCACATCCGGACTATAAAGCCCTTCATGGCCTGTTCTGCCGCCTTGTGCAGCTCGACCAGTTGCTTCAGCTGGTCGCTCATGGGCATCGGGTGTTCGGTCCTAGTATACTGAGACCAGAACAACTTCTTCGTCGAGCTTCCCTCCTCGGCCTGGTAATATCTCGTGGCATCTGACAAGCTGCGGGGCAAATCTGCGAATGCTCCTGGAGAGCTCTGGACTCGGGTAAGTAACAAGTAATTTACTTTCACATGCTTGCTTTGCATATTGAATGCCTTACCCGCCGCTATCTTCCTCATCGCCTCAATCTCCTGGAGGGCCTTTTGGGGTTCAGCCTTGGCATTCTTTGCGCTCTCAAGGGCCGCGGCAAGCTCGGAATCTCGTGTCTTCGAGTCAAGCTCCAAAGCCTCGTGCTTCTTCACGAGAGCCTGGAGCTCTTGCTGCACCTCGCCCACCCATGCCTCTTGCCTCTGCTGCTCAGTGCGCTCCTTGGCCGCTTTTTTTCGGCCTCAGACAGCGCTTGCTTAGGATCGCCACTTCGGTCGTGGCCCCTGGCACATTCATGATGATCCTGTCATTTCGCAACCACATTTTCTTTTATATATAGACAAGGTATTACTTACCTTTGTTCTCCTCGACCTGCCTCTTGGCAAGGCCGAGCTCTTTCTCGGACCCCTCGAGGTCCTGCTTCAGTGCGGCGACCTCCGCAGTCAGTGCGGTAGAGGTCAGCAGCGAAGCCTGCATAGGCATGCAGACATACTTATTTTAGACTCCTGCAGATATTATTTGATCCTCTATTCGGCTTTTCTTTGTGAACACCAAACAGAGCATCAGGGGCTACTGTCTATGTGGTAATATTTTCCTATATTCTAAATACTTACCTCAAAGCCTGTTAGAAGGCTGGCACAAGCTTCAGTCAGTCCGCTCTTGCTGGACTGAACCTTCTTGATCACCGCACTCATAATAGTGCGGTGCTCTTCGTCGATGGAAGCTCCGCAAAGCGCTCCCAGCAGGTTTTCCGGTGCCTCTGGATGGACATAGGTCACCAACACGGGCGGCTTGCCCCTCTTGGAAGAGGGCCGCCTGCTCAAGTCCGGAACCACTCGAGGTTCCGCCGCGGTGTTCGGCTGAGAGCCGAACTTGGAGCCCCCGGGAGCCTTGCTCCCTTTGCTCCTGGAGTCCGGGAGGTCCCCTTGAGGCGCCTCCGGGACCGTCTCCCCCGGCTCGGTGCCCCTTGAGACAATACCTCGGCATTGTCCGTAGGGCAAGGGGAGGAGGCGGTTGGAAGTGTATCACTATTCATGTCCGACAAGTCCAAGTAACCGTCCGATGGTGATACATCGATACGGGCTTGGGGCGGACTGCATAATCATATTCGACGTTAGGAGAAGTAGTGCGACAAAGGTATACTATGAGTTACTCTGGTATCCGAATACTTACAAATTCGCCAGTGGCTTGGCCCTGAGCAGCCACTCGTATTCGCCGTCGACGGCGGTGGTGGAGCATTCCGGAAGGAGAGTCCTTCCCTTCTTGGACCCTTCGGCCTCCCCGGTTGGGGCCGCTTTCCTTTTCTTGTCTCCCCCGGCTGGAGGGGGAGAATCTTCATCATCCTTCTCCTCGTTTTCACGGGAGGAGGGTGTCCTGGTGTTGTTGGACGATGAGTCCGATACCACTTGGCACCGGGAACTCTTTAGGGTTCCCTTGGCCTTCTTCTTGGTCTTGTCCGGCACCTCATAAGGAGCCGTAGTCTGCATCTCCATCAGGAGAGCATCTGCAGGGTCTTCGGGCAGAGGGGCCGGACAGTTGATCTGCTCCGATGTATTCACCCAGTCCTGTCAAAGGCATGGGAGCTCAGACCCCGCACATGGTTAAGCTATGGGAAATAAATACCCCGCCAGATGTACAGAACTTACCGAATTCGCATGGCGCTTCGCTCTTAGCCCGCGGTCCTCGAGAAGAGAAGGAGGGACCTCGGCGCCCTTGAACAGCACCCTCCAGACGTCTTTATGCGTCATGTCAAAGAGCTCGCTGAGAGTTTGGTGCTGGGCCGGGTCGAACTCCCATAAGTTGAAGTCCCGTTGTTGACACGGGAGGATCTGGCGGAAGAGCATGACCTGGACTATGTTGACAAGCTTAAGTTTCTTGCTTGTCATGTTCCAGATACACTTCTGGAGTCTATCCAGCTCCACCGATGAACCCCAGGACAGGCCCTTCTCCTTCCAGGAAGTGATCCGTGTGGGGATTCCGGATCGAAACTCGAGGGCAGCCACCCAGTTGGTGCCCCGCAGCTCGATGATGTAGAACCACCCGGATTGCCACCCCTTTATGGTCTCCACGAAGGAGCCCTCGAGCCATATAACGTTGGGCATCTTGCCCACCATGGCTCCGCCGCATTCCGCTTTTTGGCCACCCACCACCTTCAGCTTGATATTGAAGGTCTTCAGCCATAGGGCGAAGTGGGGCCGGATGCGGAGGAAGGCCTCGCACACGACGATGAACGCCGAGATGTTGAGGATGAAGTTCGGGGCCAGATCATGAAAGTCCAACCCATAATAGAACATGAGGCCGCGGACAAATGGATGGAGGGGAAACCCTAGTCCGCGGACGAAGTGGGGGAGGAAGACCACCCTTTCGTGAGGTTCTGGGGTAGGGATGACCTGCCCCGCGGCTGGTAGCCGGTGCGTGATATCCGCGGCTAAGTATCCGGCTCCATGTAGCTTTTTGATGTGTCCCTCCATGACGGAGGAGGCCATCCACTTGCCTCCCGCTCCGGACATGTTTGGAGAGACTTGAGGAGAAGGATGTGGACATGGGAGTTGGAGCTCGAGTGCGCGAGAATGGATGAGCAAGGAGGAAGAAGGCGTGGGAAGAAAAAATGTGAGATCTTATCCCTTTATAAGGGCGGACTAAGCTATGCGCCCCACTAGCCTGGTAAAACTCGCTTATCCCCCAAGCGTCGTAATTGATGGTGCGGTTGGGTTACCCACGTCCGTATTGATGAGAATCCCGTAATAAGGGGAACGCGGTCTCTGCTTTGATAAGACGTGTCAAGAAACCGCCTCGCGTTATGTGCAGGGCTGGTTAAAGAAAAACGGTTCGAATAATTACCGGGTCATGGCATGATGTCATGCTGCCAAAACGTGTCAGCAGATTAGATTTGTGGAAATATTATTCTTTCTACGGTGGTATGTGGAACTTATTTTGCAGGGTCGGATAATATCCTTGTATTCAAACTCTTCTGTGGTGTATTCGGAGGAGGAACCCGCCTTGCAATGCCGAAGACAACACTGCGCGCCGGACTCATCATCATTGAAGCCTGGTTCAGGGGCTACTGAGGGAGTCCTGGATTAGGGGGTCTCCGGACAGCCGGACTATATCATTTGGCCGAACTGTTGGACTATGAAGACACAAGATTGAAGACTTCGTCCTGTGTCCGGATGGGACTCTACATGGCGTGGAAGGCAAGGTAGGCAATACGGATATGTATATCTCCTCCTTTGCAACCGACCTTGTGTAACCCTAGCCCCCTCCGGTGTCTATATAAACCGGAGGGTTTTAGTCCGTAGGACAATATACAATCATACCATAGGCTAGCTTCTAGGGTTTACCCTCTCCGATCTCTTGGTAGATCAACTCTTGTACTACTCATATTATCAAGAATAATCAAGCATGACGTAGGGTTTTACCTCCATCAAGAGGGCCCGAACCTGGGTAAAACATCGTGTCCCCTGCCTCCTGTTACCATCCGCCTTAGACGCACAGTTCGGGACCCCCTACCCGAGATCCGCCGGTTTTGACACCGACACATGCCATCTAAGTCACCTTAGTGAATGATCAACATCTATCAAAGCTCAGCCTTAATCTCCACACGTGTGAGCCATAGCAAACTCCAAACACCTTGCTATTCCTTTGTATCTTTGCTACTTGTGGTCACCTCAGCGAGCACTATGCTTGTTTCTCTCTTCCTTGGCATCACCCTTTGCACACCTT